>NC_056745.1:1261226563-1261259063 GCF_019279795.1 Protopterus annectens
TTTTAATTGACCATAGTGAGATGGTCATTCTTAGCAGAATGAATCTGTGATCAGCATTAACTACCCTTGTCCTGGAGGGACATAGGTGTCAACCCTGTGGTGAATAAGTAAACTTCTGGAAGAGCCTCATGTTGATCAAGAATGAACACAGGAATGGTTAAGGAGAGGTGAATTCACATCAAGAAATGAAAGGTAATATTGGCAGCCCAAAATAGTGGGCTACATACATGCTGGTTTACAAAGTCCATTGAACATGTGGGAGAAACAGACATATGTAGGTTTTGTAAAACCGAATTGGAAACAGTCACACACCTTGTTGCTGGTTGCGATGCACTAATGGCAGAGGAACTGTATACTGAAAGACATAATAATGTTGAGAGACTGTTACAATGGAGATTGTGCAAACATTATGGTATCAAAGTGGCTGAAAAATACTGAAATGTGCCACAAAGAATCATAGAAAATGATGAAGTTTATATCACATGGGATCACCCAATAACAACAGTTTAAAAGATAGATGCTAGAAATCCGATATAGTGGTGGAAGAAAAGAAGACAAAAGTAGCACTGATAATTGAAATTACCATACCTAGTGACTACAGTGTCTTGAGTGCAGAGAGGCACAAAGTCATTAAATACCTTGATCTGGAGGCAGAAACAAGAGCCATGTGGAAAAAAGATACCCAGCGTGTTCCAACTGTAGTAGGAGCAACTGGTCTTACAAAAAAGAATTTACAATCGTATTCAGATATGTTACCAACTCATGTAATACTATACGAATTGCAGGAGGAGTCATTACTGGCTACATTGCGGGTGCTGCGAAGAGCACTTTTGGCTGACATCAAAGAGTGAAACAATATTAATTTCATGAACTTTAAATCGTACTTTGACTTATGAATGGGGTCCATTCCCGTCATGGTATTAGAAACCCAAAAGAACTGGAGAAATTAAAAACGTGGATTTACAGTCACCCATCCAATTGTCAAGGTTGTGCTTAAACAGGATCATTGAAGAGCCCTGCTTTATGTGAAGTGGGAGTAAATTCCAGAGGAGTGGCAATTTCTGGGATATATTTCTGTCGCTCCAACACGTTCTATTAATGTCACAGGCTAGATTGAGATCCCTGGAGTGAGTGGCTCTTCTCCCATTTAATTTGTGGATGTGCAGCATTTCCATTAGAGCAGAGTCAGAAACTGATCTGTAGGCCAGGCACAAGTGACGTCTCAGCAGCCTGTATGATACAGAATACAGTGACAGGGCTTTCAGTCTTTTCATGCAAGTCACATTTTGGTGGCCCTGGATTCTCTTGATTAGAAACCTCTGTGGTCTCTCCAATTGCTGCAGATGTCTGATGAGATACATATAGAAGGGAGCACTGTACTCAATTAGCGGTCTGATAAGGGTCGAGTACAGTGGAGCTATAACCTCCTTAGTTTTGCATGTGATGCCCTTATTTATGAGATGTGTAATGTAGAAGGCTTTCCTTACCACTATGGACACATAGTCATCGAATCAGCCTGTGTTCTCAAGCCTCACACCACTGAGTTTGAGCTTAGACTGGTGCTATCTTTATCATAATTAGCAGGGACTACTTCTTTTAATGAGTCATGTTTTAGTCCATGACTTTGGAACCGGTCATTGGTCTGAGTCCACCCTTCTATTAAACCAAGCAGCTCTTCTCTTAGCTTATTTCCTTCCAAACTGAGGGCACATCCCTTGTTTTCCGTTTCCTGCAAGCATTCTGTAGAAAGTTCTATAGCATCTTCCTGTGGCACCTTCTCTTCAATTTCATGCTGTGTCATCCGCTGCTCTGACATATGGGAACTCACTAGCCTATCACTCCTCAACATTGACTGCATCAGAGTTTCCACAGTTTTCTGTTGCTTCTCTTGCTGTCCAGCTTCAAGTGAACATTTATACTGATTTCCTGTGGAAGGCGATAAAATATCTTCATAAGGCACCTGACCAATTGCTTCCCATTCCACTGGTTTTCCCTTAATTTGGATGTCCATTGCTCTATCCTGTTGTGGTACTTTCTAAATTAGATTTTTGTACACTGAATCCTTCACTTTGCAGGTACTCCATAACCTCAGTTTCTATTTCTTTAACGTCTCCATTACTAATCTTCTTTTCTACTTTTCCTCTTTGTCTTCTTATTTTTTATATTGTAAAGTTTTCCATGTCTGGATTCCTTTGCCTGTATTTCTCTTCAAATATCTTTGGTGCTGCTCTTCTTGTATTGATTAGTTTTGCTTTCTCTGGCTGAGTGGAGAATAGCAACAGTAATCCTCTTGTACAAAGGGGGTCCATCAGTCGACCTAGCAAACTATCGACCCATAAGCCTAACCAGCCTTATCTGCAAGGCCACTAGCCTAATTCCTATCAGGAAGATTTTCTCAATTATCCCGGAGTGGAGGATTGCATCAAAAGCCTTGGGTAAATCAATATAGGTGGTATGTACTGCTCTGCCCTCATCCATGGCTTTGGTGACATTCTCAAAGAAGCCCATCTGGTTTAATAACCAAGATCTAGCCTTGATGAAACCAAACTAGATCGGGTCAAGAGTTTGAAGGTCACCCATGTCCTTGTTGATAAGGGCCATGGCCTTGCAGATAAGGCTGGTTAGGTTTATGGGTCAATATTTTCCTTGGTCAGTTGATGGACCCCCTTTGTGCAAGGTAATTACTGTTACTGCTGAAACAAAGCCAGTGCTCATTATATGTATAAAGAGAGTGCCAAGTGGTTCTGTTAGATCTTCTTTTAGATTGTTTAGTAAGCAACCTGGGATGTTATCTGCTCCCATAGAGGCTGTGATTTTGTCCTTGGAGAGTGCTTGTTGACTTGCCCTTTGGAGATACTCAGTAGTGGACTGATGTCAGGAATGCTTTAGGGTATGGCTGGTAGAGATAAGAGGGTGAAGTTATTGCCAAATTTGTCAGATACCAGGTTGGCAATTTCCTTAGGTTTAGTGTGAGTGGTAGCATTCACTATATGTTCGGCACACAGCTGGGCATTCCTTTTTAGGTTTCAGATGTAGCTAAAGAATGCCTTATGGTTATCTTTAGCTAGGGATGCTAATTTAGTCTCATAACTAGCTTTAGAGGACTTTGCAAGATATAGGATTTGCTCTTTCAACCTGTGGAAGGTAGTCTTCCTCTGTTGAGTAAGTTCCCTCTTGTTCTTAGATATCAGTTTCTTTCTTTTACTATACAACTTATTTATTACAGTCCATCAGGGTGGCTTGTTTTTTTGGGAGGACCTGGTTTTAGTCTTGTCAGGTACAGCTGAGTCAACACATTTGTTTAACTGCTATATAGGGCATTTGTGTACTCTTCTGTATATGAGTCGCTGTTGGCTGTGTTAGCAGGGGCTTTTAAACATTCTATACTATGGCTTAGTAGGCTATAGTTTGCTTTGGAGAAATGTTTCAGTTTTTTGCTCCCATGGGGGTGTCAGATCTGATCTTTACTTCAAACAAGATTAATTTATGGTCTGACCTTACCAGAGAGGGCAACACACAGGGGGTGGTGCAGAGACACCCCCATATTGGTGAGCACTAGGTCTAGGACATTTGAGACCCTTGTGGGGTGCAGACCAACTTTTCCAGGGCATTTGAATTAACAAAATCCAGGAACCTCAAAGCAATCATATTTGTGCTCATGTAAGTTACCCAGTCGATGGAAGGATAGTTGAAATCTTCCATAACCAAGGTTTTTGGCTGTATACTGAGCGACTCTAGCAAGTCCAGGTAGGTGGTGTGCTTCTCCTGGTTCATGATGAGGGACCTGTTTCTAGCGATGATGTGGTGGGGTACTTTGCCTATAGTTCTTTGGACCTGGAGTTGCTAAAGAGAGTCATAAAGTTTTAACAATCTTGAGGTATATTCGGATTCATTGAAGATGGACACACCTCCACCTTTGGCTCTTTCACTCTCATTTTGAGGTCTGAAACTGTGAAAGGCATTGTAGCCTTGTACAGCCTGGGTGCTCTCTGCGACCTTGAACAAAGTCTCAGTGACTACACAGATGTCAGCATCTTTCAAGGTGAGAAGTGCTTCCAGGGAGTGCAGTTTACTGTTTAGGCTCCTAGAATTAAGCAGTATGACCGAGTTTGTCTCTAGTGGATTTCTTTATGCTGGACGTTTTGTTGTTTTGACATTGCCTAAAAAAGCCACTACGGGGGGTGGCAATCATCTTTGCCAGTATCCAAAAGCCTTGAGGAGACAGGTGAAGGCCATCTCTGGCAAAGCAGTGTAGTCTGTCAACCATGTCTTCCCATGCTGTCAGATAGTGAATCCCCCAGGAGTGACACCAGAAGCTAAGCCAATTATTGAAATCAATCATTTTTGTCTGTAGTGTGGCATCATCCTAGGTGAAGGTAGAATGCTGCTTAGGGCTAGGTACATATCTACCTGGGACACATAATCTGTGAGTTCAGTCATGTCTCTCTGCAAATAGTCCTGGGGGGTATATCTCAATTCATTCACTCCAACATGTACTATGACAGTCAATGGTAATTGTTGTTGAGTGACTTAAGTGCGTGTGTGATTTGATGGATCCTGGCACCTGACAGGCAGCTGATCATGACATGTTTCATGTCCAACCTGGTGATGGGGACATATCACTATTAAGTCACCTATGACTAGGAAATTAGGTTTTGAGCTTTTTGCCTTAGAGGCTTAATTGTTGAGACACTGACATGTGTGTTTTTATGTTTAGTGGTGGATTCTAGTCGTGTACCAGTATGTGCAGGTTTTGTGTGCTTGGGAGGTCTCTGGTCTTTTGGTAGGCTCTTAGTGAGTACCTCCTCATATGTGGGTTTATGTGTCTTGACCTTATCTTTCGTGAGTGGAGAGGTGTGTGTGTGCTGACAACCTGTTTGATGTCTCATTTGTTGTTATGTGAGAGGACTAATTCTAGTTTCATGGTATAGTGACATCTCTCACATACTGTATTTGTTTGCTTTAGGAGCAGATTATATGTGTACAGAAGTTGTGTAACAGTTATTGTGTTGCATTTCATAGGTTCATAGGTTCATAGGTTCATACTAAGCTATCTGCCCAAGGGCATTTATAAGCCTAGCCCATAATTATGTGGCTTTCGCCACCCCTTTAGTTTGAATAAAAACTATGCCTATCATTTTTCTGTGCCTCTGTCAAGCAGTGACACTGAAGTAATCCCTGGGGTATATCTGCGATCTCCCATCCATTGGTCAAGATTACTCTTGAACAAGGCCAGCGAGGTGCTCTGCCTCACATGTACCGGGATTTTGTTCCACAGCATAGGGAGTCTCTGGGTGATGAATCTGTCCCTCCAGCACGTTCTATTTATAACCGTGTCAAGGTTTAAGTCTCCGCCTTGTGGTTCTGAGGGATCTAGATTTTTGAGGTGAAGCATATTCATCAAGTCTGGGTTTGACATGGCCTTATATGTCAGGCACAGGTCACCTCTGAGCAAGCGGTATGAGACTGAATAGAGCTGGAGTTCTTTCAGTCGGGCAGCATAAGACATATTTTTGAGACCCTTTATCCTTTTGGTGAGGAACTTTGGGGCCTTTCAAGCGGCAGCAGGTGTCTGGTCAGATACATGCCGAACGGGGCATTGTACTCAACCATAGGTCTAATGAGTGATGAGTACAGGGGACGATGACCTCCCTTGATCTAGATGTGAATCCCTTCATGATCAGGTGGGCGATATAGAAGGTTTTCCTAACTACTTTAGCAACATGAGTGTCAAACGAAGGCTACTGTCAACTTGGGTCCCCAGATCCCTGATGACTTTTTCTGTGCTCAGTGGATTGCCACCTATATGGTAGCTAGGGGTAACCTTGTTTTTCCCAAAGGGTATGACTATGCATTTTTTGGCGTTTAACTTCAGGCCATGGCTCTGGCACCAGTTATCCGTTTCTGTGAGGCCCTTCTGGAGGATATCTGTGTCAGATGTGTTTTCGACTATGGCTCCCAGTTTGCAGTCATCTGCAAACTTTGTCAGCCATAACCCTCCTGTGTTTGCTTGTACTTCAGAAAAGTAGATGCTGAACAAGAGTGGACCCAGGACTGAGCCCTGTGGGACACCACTTGTGACAGGCTTTGAGTCTGACATGGCTTCAGCAACTCTGACCCTGTGGGTTCTGTCACTTAGCCAGTTTGCAACCCATCTTGTGATGTATGGGTTTACATTCAAGCTGATGAGTTTTTCGATGATACCTGAGTGGGGTATTGTGTCAAGGCCTTTGCCAGGTCGAGGTAGGCTGTATGGACTGCCTTTCCTCATCAATGGCCTTGGTGACTGTCTCGAAAAAGTCAACCAAGTTTAAGAGGCAGGATCTGCCTTTGACAAAGCCAAACTGGGTTGGATCCAAAGTCTGCAAGTTCCCTATGTCTTTATTTATGAGTTCCATTATGATCCTCTCCATGGCTTTGCAGATAAGGCTTGTCAAGCTAATGGGGCGGTAATTTCCAGGGTCTGTGGAGGCACCGCCTTATGAAGTGGGACCACAGTCGCTGCGCCACTCCTTGGGTACGTATCCTGAGGTGAGGCTAAGATTAAACAGCTGTCCTAACTGTGGGTTTAATTCCTCATTGAGTTCATGAAGCACACAGCCGGGGACACCATCCGTCCCATGGATGCTGTGTTTTTGCCTTAGTGAGGGCAGTTCTCACCTGGGCATTGGAGATGTTTGGGGGCTACAATCCTCTGGAATAGATATCTCTCCTTTGGTGGGAGGGGAGAAGTTTGCACTGAACCTGTCAGCCAGTATGTTAGCAATGTGTGTAGGTTCAGTAATTTTCACATCATTTTGAACTAATTCTGAGCATATCTGGGAGTTTCCTCCTAGGTTTCTAACATAGCTAAAGAAGGCCTTATGATTGTCTTTAGAGTCCTTGGCGATTTTTCTCTCAAAATTTGCCTTGGATGATTTTATGAGAGCTCTTAGTTTTTACTTATAATGATCAAAGGTGTCTTACCTTTCAAGGATTTTGCTCTATCTTGTAGTAGCTTCCTCCTTTGTTGTAGAGCTTGTTTATGGCTGGGGTCCACCAGACTGGACGCTTGCCTTTGGTACAGAGAGTCTTAGTTTTGTTTGGGATTGCCTGATCCATGCAGTCCTGTAGGTGCTGGTAGAAGGCATTTGTAAGTGATTCAGCGGTTTGAGTAATGTTTACCACTGGCTCAGGGGCCTTAAAGGAGACCACACTAGTTTTTAGAAGTGTGAAATCGGCTTTTGGGAAGTTTTTCACTGTGGTCTTTTGTTTCAGGTGGGGCGGATGAGGACCTCCAGCGAGATTAGTTTATGATCTGATCTCACCAGTGAGGGGTATACTTCGGTGTTGAACATTTTGATCCCATGTTCGTGATGATGAGATCAAGTATGTTTTCTCCTCTTGTGGGATGGTGACTAGTTGTTCCATGGCATTTGAGTTTATGAACTCCAGGAATCTTTGGGTTAGAGTGTTCGGGCTTGAGTAGTGTTCCCAGTCTATATTAGGGTAGTTGAAGTCACCTAGTATGATGGTGTTTGGAGATACATTTATCCCCTCCAATGTTTTCAGGAAGGCCATGTGAGGTTCCTGAGTTTGAGAGGGTGGCCTGTAACATGCTACAAATTGCAGAGCAGTCTTGCCTATGGTTAATTGCACCTGGATGGTCTCCGATGCATCGTGCGTTGCCACCAACCTTGAGGTGTGGGTGTCCTTTATGAATATGGACACCCCCCCTCCTTTCTTGGTGTTGTCCGGATTTTGGGGCCGGAACGCATGATATGACATGAAACCTGTTAGTGCTGGGGTGCTCTCAGGAGCCTTGAACCAGGTGTACTGCTTATCCCCTTTGAAATCTGTCTATTCTTCAATCCTTTTGTGACTTAACAGAGTTAGCAAATATGCAAGTACCTTTCATCTCCGCTGCCCAAAATGAAAACCTTATATGAGCAACAGATTGCTCCACCTTCCTGGCTTTGATTTTGTTGATTTTTTACTAGAACATTATCAGATGTTTGTTCTCTTTTAAGACATTCTTCAAATCATATTCTCTTTAAGAACCTTATCAAGCCTTTCTTCATATTCTAACTAAAAACCTTGCCAAGTCTTTCCTCTTTGGCTTCTAGTAAGATTTATTTAGTATTGTGCCATAATTTCTTCACAACATTGTGTCTTTTAAAACTATTTAAGAATAATCACTGCACTGTAGTGTGGACCTCTTATGTAACAAATAACACACTATTATAGTTTGGCAAAAGGGCTCAACCAGTTTTCTCACTGGCAACATAGACGAGCATAGTCATAAAGACTAAAAATACATCTAACCTACTTCCCTGCACAATTTCTTCTAAACACAGCATACTCCTAACAACATACACCCATCCACTGCAGCATTTTGTGCAGGTGTGTCACACTCAGAAGGGTTGTGTGAGAATGTAAATATCATTCTGAGCTCTCAGCATCTGATTAGAAAGAGAGAATATCAAAATAAACAAAGGATCTAGCGCAGATTTATATTCTTCTTCTGTGAGCACATGCACCACTTGATCCCCTTTGAATATAAAGCTCCATTCTTAACAGCCCATATCTAAAGAGATTGGAAACTAAACGTTGATCTCCATGGTTATATAAGTTGTGCGAAAAGTTTCACCTCTAGCTATCTGCGTGTTTGTCCTTCATGGATATCAACACACCCAACCTAGGTTAAAAAGATATCCTTCCTTTTTCCCTGCTAATAACCAAGGATATCACCTCTGTTTCAATACTTTCTTTTGCGACTTTCATTTACAAATGAATCCTTATTCAGCTTATGTGCTGTTGCCATTTAGAACTGTGTTTCTTAGAGCAAGACAGTTTCATCTCTTGACTTCTTTAAATGTTTCATAACCATATTGATGTACAATGAGGAGGTTATAAAGTTTACATTCCATTATGTATCTTTTTGGCAGTTAAACTGATTACTGAAGCAGTTTCTGTCTATAATTTATTCACATAAGCAATGGAGACCCAGGAATTTGTCATTCTTTGTACAAATACTCTTAACTACTGAAGAGTGGTCCAAGTACATATGTATAGTTGGAGACATGATGGATTAGCAAGCATACATTGGTACATAATATTGCAGGATAGTTCTGCTACAGTTAGTAGAGGTCTACCCTATTTTACTTAGCTGGCTGTGCTTTCTAAAAGCTTTTTGCTGGCAAGTGGCACTTTTTTATATGTATTATATATATATATATATATATATATATATATATATATATACCCACACACTGAGGTTTCTAGAAAGCTAAGGTAATATCTAAAGCAGGCATATTTTTTTAATTTTACCAAGCCAGTATAACAAACAATGGTATCCCATCTGACAAGCTAAAATCTTTCTCTGTGAGAAAATGCAATGTCAGGTAATACAGGAAAGCCCTGTCAACTGCATTTTTGAGTAGCACAAAAAATTCAAACAGCATCTTGATATTATCAAAATGGTGCTTTCATATATGATCAGCCTATATGTTAGTGTTTTTTGTAGGGCCTCAGGAAGCAGCCTATTGGCAAATAACGAGTATATATCCATTCTGGAGATAATGTGGTATAGCATTGGTTGTAGGAAAACAATTCCAGATTCCAGTCTGCAGACATCCTTCTTACCCCATTTTCCATACGAGAATTCATTGTGAAGGGACGGTTATAAGTAGAGAAGCTATAACAGTTGGTCTGCTGGAATGCTGTAAGGAATAATGCAATACACAGCTAACACAAATTAAAACATTGTAATTCCATTCGCAGTCCCTTTTCAGATAATTATCCCAACTCCATGGTTCAGCCATTACCATGGAAACGTACAATAAAATGTGTACTTTGAATTATACAATTGTAGTAAGGCAGCATGGATCAAAATGTTGCAATTTCTTAAGAAAACAAAATTGGATACTATTATTATTAATAAAGATGTTAATGATGCAAGGGAAATCATCTGTAAATTATATTTGTTTTGGTTTACAAAATAAGGTCACTGTAATAACAAAAATATAACTTAAGGACCAGGAAAAGCATTTAATTCTTAAATACCCTTGCAATTAGAGAAGCTGATGAAAATAGATGCTTTTGGTTGTGTAAAGATTCAGAGTATATCAAATCAAGTTAATTTAAGAAGGCATCAGATAATGCGAACACTTAATTAGTGATGGAAATCTGCAGGTTAAATCATTACTGCAGTCTGCTAACAATACGCACTATGGTGGTAAAGATGGTTTAAAAGAGTATTTAAAGAGATGCTGTTTGAAAAGCATTAACAGCTTAATATGTAAGCCCCAAGCTATATTTCACACTTATCAATGACACGTGAATGCCTCTACCTAAAGCTTTGCAGAACATTCTCCAAATTACAAAATATGCTAAAAGGGCATTAGAATCAATCTGTGAAATCATTTTTTTTCTAGTGACCTTAACAATCATCATCATAGCTTTATTAAAGGTTTACCTAATATCTTAATTAAGTAATTAACTTTGTTCTTAAAATACACCTTTAAGAAAATGTAAACAAATAGTTCTACAGTGAAGTATGTATGTGGTTCCAATAAAATCTAGACTCCAAAAATAGAGTGTGTAAAATGTTCATAGTATTTAATATATTTTGCATATAAACTCATTGGCTGTGCCTTATAAATCATTAAAGTTACACTCAGGGAAATTAACTGGCATACAGTTTTATGACATGTAGACAGTCTTTTTGATAATTTGTTGTGGGTTATAGTGCATGCAAACATTATTTTGTTAATTTAGTGTTCTTTAATAAATCTTGAACTTTCCCTGGAGTTAGTGTGGAGAATTAAGTTTATGAGCTCTTAATGAACTGCTTCCTGAAGTCTACTATAATCTAGGATTTCATTCTCCCAGCCTCCAGTTTCCTACTGTGCGACTCTAAGCAAGCTCTTTAAACAGACAGTGCTCTGAGGCTCTTTAGAAATTGGGTTAAGCTTCTCAATGGCCTAGCCTGCATGATTACTAATTATGTATGAGCCTATGTAGCTAATCTATTAACCCTGTAAAACATGCCAGTCGATTTTGTTTGCTAAGATTAATAAATAACAAGACTTTAAACAATTAAGTCTGTGTTTAAAATGAATGTATATTACTATATAGCCATTTGTATCAATATCCATATGATTAATAAAAATCAAAGAGAATACAACCAGCATGTTATCTGTTCTTGTCAAGATATGGTTTGTGGAAGGCAAAGTTGTGACTTGGATTCTGCATTGCTGGGCATGTTTAGTGAAATCATTACAGCTTCTAGCCTGGTTTTGGTATTAAAATGCACTATCAACAATAGGGATAATCACACAGCTTATAAAAGTGCGGTTATATTTCATTCTGTCTGTTCTGATTCATCACATCAGCCACTGTTGTTCCTCCTTGCCTACAGTTATAGTATTTTATTCCTTATCAAGCTACCTGGGTCCGTCATCACACTGTACACCATCATCATCTGTGCAATGGATTCTACTCAAACACTTCATGCAGGTACCTTAGCAAGGGAAAAGCAAGTAAAAATGTAAACCTTAAGGAACATTTCCCACTTATTCTACCAATTGCGGTTAGTGTCTTAAACTTATACTTTTTCTTTTTTATAACTATATTACTGCTAGTGGTATATGTATGCCTGCTCTTTGCTTGATTCTTCCATTGAAAAGACTCCCGTCTCAATAGGTACATTCCCTTTACCGTGAGCCTACCTTATTAAAATGGTGAAACAGCATACACTGCTTCATTGTTCTGCAATTATTAGCATTGCCTCTTTTCTCCAAGCTCGCATTTCTAAACAACTCATGCATTTGTACATAGCTTTATAGAACTCACTGAAGACGCAAGTTATAACTGATTAACTCCCAAGCTAGTGTGAGTTGTGCCCCAGTTCACAATCCTCCTACCTCTAACTTCGCATCCACCCCCAGATCACCCATTATATTTGTTCTGATCTTCACCCACTGTCGCACCCACAAGATATACCTCTTAAAAAAACACCACCATAAAATTGCTTAATGCGTTTATCTCACTACCCTCATAGTCAGTACTATAATTTTACTGGAAGTTTTAACTCTCACTTACAACTTCCTGGCACTTACTGGAGTGAACTCAGAGGTTCCTCACAAAGAAAATACAGGATATAAACAACATGTCCTATGTGGATAGACTAAAAACCCTATCCCTTTACTCTGCCTCCTACCAACTATTATGGGGTGACATATGTCTAACCTACAAAGCACTTACAAATCCAGCCCTGATAGGGCTGCTAAATATCCACAAGATGAATAACATGAGGGCCACATGATCTAGGAATCTAAACTTAGTCAGTGACTCAAACAAAACATGCTAGAGAGACAGATATGTGTCTCAGAGATTATTCCTATCACTTCATAATCACATTAAGTAGACCCCTTCCCTGGCTCACTTGAAATGCAATTTGAATTAATGGTTCATAGGATGTTACTAGGCTAATGGCCCTAGAGCCCTTCCAAGCCTATCCATGTTATACCTGAGTTACCCTTACAAGCCTAGCCATGTTATCCCTGAGTTACCCTAACTGACCTCTGTTAGATGGGCATTATTTGCAGAGCGAGTGTATGATCAACACTGACTACCCCATTGCATGGTGGGTGAATTTGTAGTCACCCATTCATTTGTCCAAGCTGAACTTGAATAGAGTCAGTGAGAAGCTCTGCTTCACATGAGTTGGGGTGTATTCCAGGGAGTTGACAATCTCTGGGAGATGTATCTGTCTCTCCAGCACATTCTGTTAATGTCACAAGCTAGGTTAAGATCCCTGGAGCGAGTGACTGTTGTCCCATTTGATTTGCGGGTGTGCAGCATTCCCATTAGGGCATGGTTAGAAAATGACCTGTAGCCTAGGCACAAGCCACCTGTCAGCAGCCTGTAAGATACAGAGTACCTTGACAGGGCTTTCAGTCTATCCACACAAGTCTTGGTTTGGAGGCCCTGAAAGTGAGAAACCTATGCTGCAGATGTCTGGTGAGGTCCATGCAAAAGGGGGCATTGTATTCTATTAGTGGTCTGATAAGGGTCAAGTACAGTGGAATTATAACTTCCTTAGACCTGGATGCGATGCCAGATGTGCAATGTAGAATGCTTTATTTACCACAGTGGAAACATGTCGATTGAAATTTAGATTGCTATCAACCTGTGTTCCCAAGTCTGACACCACTGGGTTTGAGCTTAGTGATGTCAATATTGTAATTAGCAATTTCTCTTTGATAAAGGGAATAGTAATGTGATTTTTTGCATTTAGTTTTAGTCAGCCTCTTTGATACCAATTTTTTGTCTGTGTTAGCCCATTTTGTAACATGTTAGCATCACTAGGGGACTCAATGACTGAGCCCAATTCTCAATCTCAATCATCAGCAAACTTGGTAAGCCACAGGCCATCAACTTTAGTCTGGACTTCCAAGAAATAGATTCTGAAAAGTAAAGGGGCCATCACAGATCCCTGTGGTATTCCACTGGTGACTGGTCTATTGCTAGAGGTGGAGTCCTCAACTTTGACAGTGTGTGTTCTATCGGTGAGCTAATTGGCTACCCATCTGGTGACACAAGGGTTAATCCCGAGCTGGGAGAGTTTCTCAATAATACCTGAATAGAGTATTGTGTCAAAAGCCTTGGGTAGGTCCAGATAGGCAATATGCATAGTCTTAACCTTCATCCAGGGCTTTGTTGACATTCTGAAAGAAGTCTACCATGTTTAGCAAGCATGATCTACACTTAATGAAACCAAACTGGGTTGGGTCAAGAGTTTGAAGGTTGCCAATATCCTTGTTGACAAGGTCCATGATGATTCTTTTCATGGCCTTGCAGATGAGGCTGGTTAGACTTATTGGTCTATATTTGCCAGAGTTGTTTGATGGGTCTCCTTTTCACAAGGGGATTACTGTTGCTTCTCTCCACTCTTCCCAGAACAAAGCCAGTTTTCAGGCTATGGTGCCAAGTTGTTCCACTAGGTCTTGTTTTAGATTGGTAAGTAAGCAGCCTCAGATATCTGGTCCCAATGAGGTTGTGTTTTTGCCTTGGAAAGTGCAGATATGAACTGCTCTTTAGCAATATTAGGCAGAGAACTAGTGTCTAATGTTGCAAATGTTTTGGGGTATGGCTAGTGGGGACAGGGGTGTGAAGTTTGGGCCAAATATGTTAGCTAGCAGGTTGGCAATTTACTCAAGTACAGTATCAATGGTACAATCCATGAGTAGTTCATCACATAGCTGGGCATTCCCTTTTAGATTTCTCATGTAGCTGAAGAATGCCTTATGATTATCCTTAGCTAGGGATGCTATTTTTGCTTTATAATTAGCTTCAGAAGACTTTACAAGATATCTGATTTGCTTGATCAAACTGAAGAGGGAATTCTTCCTCAGCTGAGTCAGTTTTCTATTGTTGTTAGACATCAGTTTCTTCCTTTTGTTATATAACCTATTTATACTTGAGGACGACTAAGGTGACTTGTTTTTCCAGGAGGACCTGGTTTTGATCTGGTCAGGTGCAGATGAATTTATACAGTTGCTTAAGTATTTTATATATAGCATTTGTGTACACCTCTGCATAGAAGTCATTGTTGACTATGTTTGCAGGGGGGTTGAAAGCTTTTATATCATCGGTTAGTAGGCTGTAGTTAATTTTGGAAAAACTTTTAGTTTTATTGCTCCTATGGGGATGTCTGGTCCAATAGTTACTTTGATAGAGACTGATTTATGGTCTGACCTTACCAGTGAGGGCAGCACACAGGGCAATGCAGTGCCCCCCCCCCATGTTGATGAGTACTAAGTGTCGGACATTTGAGCCCCTTGTAGGGGTGCAGACTATCTGTTTCAGGGCATTTGTACTGAGAAAGTCCAGGAACCTCTGTGTGATCATGTTTGTGCTCGTGTATGTCACCTAATCAATGGAAGTATAGCTGAAGTCACCCATGACCAAGACGTTTGATTGTATGGTGAGTGATTCCAGTAAGTCCAGGTAGGTGGTGTGCTTCTTTTGGCTTATGGTGGGGGACCTATAGCTAAAAATGATGTGGTAGGGTATTTTGCCTGTAGTTAGTTGGACATGGAGTAGCCCAAGAGAGTCATACTGTTTAACCAGTGTGGAGGTGTACTTAGCTTTTATGAAGATGGATACACCTCCACTGTTTTGTCCTTTCATGCTCGTTTTGAGGTCTGAATGTGTGGAAGGCATTTAGCCTTGTATGGCCATGGTGCTGTCTGCAGCCTTTAATCATGTATCAGTGACTGCACAGGCATCAGCATCTTTCAGGGTGAGGACTGCTTTCAGGAAATGCATTTCCTGTTTTGGCTTATAGCGTTAAGCAGCACAACCTTGAGTTTGTCTTGAGTGGATTTTGTTATGATGGAAATATTGTTGTTTTGACATAGCCTAATAAAAGCATTATGGGGGAGGCAAGAGCTTTTGCCAGTATCTGAAAGCCTAGAGGAGGCAGGTGCTGAACATCTCTGGCAAAGCAGCATGGTCTGTCGACTGTGTCCTCCCAGGCTTTCAGATACTGGATCCGTTTGAAATGACACCAGAAGCTAAGCCAGTTGTTGAAGTTTGTAATTTTTCATCTGTAATGTGGCATTATCCTAGGTGAATGTGGAATGCTTGTTTAGGACTAGGGTCATACTGGCCTTGGACACATAATCTGAGAGTTCAGTCGTGTCTCTCTTCATATAGTCCGGAGAGGTACATCTCAAGTCATTCACCCCAACATGAGCTATGACAGAGTCATAACAGTACTTGCTATTGAGTGACTTGAGTGCATGTGCAATGTGGTGGATCCTAGCAACTGACAGACAGCTGACCGTTACTTTCTCCTTATCTGGCCTGGTAAAGGGGACATCTGTGTGTCTCAATGTGGAGTTGAATATAACCAAGATATTAGGTTTTTGAGGTGTTTTGCATTAGAGGCTTATTTGCAGAGACACTGGTATGTGTGGTATTATGTGTAGTGGTTTCTATCCGCTTTGCAGTGTGTGAGTAGTTTGCACTTGGGAGGTCTCTGATCATTTGGTAGCCTTCTAGTGAGTACCTCCATGTATGTGGGCTTATATGTTGTGACCTTATCTTGTGTGAGAGGTGAAGCGTGCATGCTGACAACCTGTCTGATGTCCGGTTTGTTGTTATGTGAGACGCCTGATTTCAATTTTATATTGTAATTGTATCGCTCACATGTGGTATTTGTTTGTTTTAAGAGCAAGTAGTTTTTCAGTATACTTGAGGCAATTACTACATTTCCTCAAAATCCCCATACCAATCAGGCTGGCTGGAGAAATGGTGAGAAACTAACCATCCATTAGGAGGTTTATACCATAAGTACTATTAGGGAATGGGTTAGTTAGACCAGTTTTTACTCTAGGATTAACAAAGGAGCTTATTCTGTTGAAGGTTAGGGATGAAAAAAACTGTGGCAACACTGCTCAGTGCACTGCTTTGCTCACAGTGCAGCAGGGAAGCTTGGGAGGGTACCACTGGCAGATGTCTAGAAAAAAAAATAGGGTTTCAAGGCATTTGCATCTATACAGGGTACCACTAACCCCCGTTATGTGGTACGCAGTGACATACTAATTTCACCTGTATTTAAGTTTAACATTTAACACTTTTAAGCTAATCTACCAATGGGGAAGCACACAACGAACCTTCCTCCATCAATTCCCAGCTTAGGCAAGGCTGGATCTATACTCTTTTGGCACAGGGGTGCAGGGGACCCCCTCTTAACTTAAGACAGCTGGTTTAGTGCTAAATTGTAACAAAGACACGCTAGATTCAGCAGATCTGAATACAGACTATGCTATCTAGGCTAAAGTACAGTGGAAAAACAGTGCACAAAATAATGCAGTCACAGCAGTAAAAAAGCAGGAATAATGCAATAATCAGACACAATGCAGTTCAAAAACTGCAATAGAAATACAAGGTATTTTTGTCCTGGATGTCTTGGATTAATGCAGAATCACTATGATCCTCTGACAAAAGACACCAATTCACACCTGTGGTAGTGCTGGGTCTATATTAGAACACTGAAGTTTCAGGTCTTCGAATGTTCTAATATCGACACCTAATAAGAGAAAGCTGAAAATAGCGAAGTTTTAGATAACCAAATTCTTTCCTAGGGAAAGAATTTGGGTGTCCATTCCTGTCGCTTCGCTATTTTCAGCTCTGCGGTGGAAAGTTATGGTCGGGTTCAGGTAAGTGTGCAATTGTGTGGACGTGAGGGTTAGGGTGGGATAGGTGAGTTAGGGTTAGGGCGCGGGCCAGGTAAGTGTGTGATTGTGTGGACGTGAGGGTTAGGGTGGGATAGGTGAGTTAGGGTTAGGGCGCAGGAGAGGTGTGTGTGCGATAGTGACGGAACTTAGGGTTAGGGTTTGGGTTAAGGTAAGTGGGTAGATAGTGGTGTATGTACAGTTTAGTGTAGGTTTAGATGTAAGATTTTAGGTGTATGTGTGTGTTGATTGCTGTTTGTTTGTTGTGTTTGTGTTGTGTGTATGTGTTTTGGAACAGCAAATTTTTCCCTAGGAAAAAATTTGATGTTCTAAATTTTTGGTCTTATCGGTTTTCAGTTACTAGGTGTTGATATTAGAACATTCCAAGACCTGAAACTTCGATGTTCTAATATAGACCTGTAGTGCCTATGCTCCTTATGGTTGGGGTAATCTGTAAAATACTCAAGGTATAGTCACAAACCTATGCCATCCTCTTGCCCGTAGGGGCCATATATTGGATACAATCTGGTTATGATGACTAGGCTTGTAAAGGCTCTCAAGTCATTATTCTAGTAATCTCTGAAGAAACTATGATCCTGTAGAGACATAACACACACACATATCCAATCAGTAATATTTTCCTGTTTGAACATCTTACCCTATTCTACTTCCTTATTTTTTCCTCTACTCCCTAGTATCAATTTTATTTATTTTATTTTTATTTTACATTTGTTTACCGGGAATGTCTGAGTGGATATATGCCCATTTTCAACAGAGGCCTGGGGAGAAAAGCTCCAGAAAGCAGAGTACAAATACATTGGGAACAATACAAACATTTAGAGATAAGTATAATATGCAGTTTTCAGTAAGGTTAAAAACTTAGATAAAACATAGTAGACATCAAAATCATGCAGCTTCAGTTTCAGACAATAATACATGCAGTTATAGGCCAAGTCCCATCAATAATTCATACACTTATTAGAGTATATGATTGAAATGCTTAGGGAGAGTTTGCAGGAACAGCGGGTGGTGATTAGTCAGGGTTTAAGCAGGGACATTGCCAATGCTATTGGAAGTGTAGTTTGAGGCTTTTTTTGAACTGGGTTAAGGAGGATTGGTGAATAAGTTTAGCAGGTAGCATATTCCAAGTTTTGCCTACTGAGTTGGCGAATAGAGAGTCCCCAGCCACATTTATGCTCTTAGTTGTTTGTACCAGCAGTTTGTCAGCAGAGTGCAGTGACCTTAGGTTGCTGTATGGTTTGATGATCTTATTTAGTGCTGGTGTTTTTTTGGGTTTCTATAGTATTTTGTGGGTATTACAAGTTGGTTGTATCGGAGAAGACTGGGTCACCCTAGCCATCCTAGTTGAGTTAGGTTAATACAATGGTGGGTCCTAGAGGTAGCACCTGTAGCAAATCTAGCAATATGGTTGTAACAATTAGCAAGCTTGGTAAGGGTGGCTTGGTTCATGTTAGTAAAGAGGGGGGAGGCATAGAAGAGGGTAGAAAGTAGGAGGGGCTGAACGATAGTGGTTCTTGCAAAAGGAGGGAGGAAGGGTTTGATCCTGTATAGGGAGGCCAGTATTTTGACAGATTTGATGGTTTGATTGACATGGATATCATATTTTAGGGCGTTATCGACTGTGATGTTCAGGAGTTTTGTGAATATCTGGGGATATAATTGTGCCATTGTTGGAACTTAGTAAAGAAAGGTGAGGAGGAATTGAAGGTGGGAGAAAAGATGAGCAGTTTAGTTTTGTTGGGGTTTAATAGAAGCTGACAGTTTGCGAACCATTTTTCTAGATCATTGAAAGTATTCTGGGTTAGGGTCATAAGCTCAGTTGAGGAGGAGGCGGTACATATTAAAATAGAGTTGTCTGCATATTGGATGCAGGTGGCCCAGGGAGTGATGGTGGGTAGGTCATTGATAAAGACTGAGAAGAGTAGTGGTCCTAGTATGGAGCCTTGAGGGACTCCTAGAGTAATGGGTAGATGTGTGGATAGGGTATTCTGCCATAAAACTGCTTGTTGTCTATCAGACAGGTAAGATTGGAACCATTTAATAAAGCTACTATTCAGTGACAGTTCCTTCAGGGTACGGAGAAGCAGTTGGGGATTGACCATATCAAAGGCCTTAGATCTAGGAAGAGAGCAGAGGTAAGTTTGTTATTGTTTCGGTTGATGTTGATAGAGTTAGAGAAGGATAAGAGAGCTGATGTGGTGCTGTGGTGTGGCCTAAAACCATGCTGAGAGTTGGCCAGTAGTTTATTTTGGGTGAGATAGTGCATTAATTGGTTGTGGATGCACTTTTCCATAATTTTGGCCAATGGTGATAGTAGGGTTATTGGTCAGAACTTTGAGAGGTCTAAAGAATTTCCTCTTTTATGAAGAGAAATGACATGGGAAACCTTCCAGAGAGAGAGGGGATAGTGGCCTTCAGTCAAGGTGCAGTTTATTATGATCAAGACAGGATATGCAATGGCATCTGCCCCTTTTTGTAAATATTTTGGTCAGAGGAGATCAGCTGCCAAGGTAGTGGGCTTTAATTTAATTACAGATCGGATGGTGGATGTAGATACAGATTGGAAGGTGGAAGGGAGTGGGGTAGTAGTTTTGGAGGAGTTTTGAAAGGAGCTGGTGGGGGTTAGTTGGCTAGCTAATGACTGGATGGTTTAGGTAAAAAAATTGTTAATGATGTTAGCAGTTTCCTTTGGCCTTTTAAGGTTGCAAGTTGAGGGAGTGGGGGAGGAGGTTTGGCCAGGGTGGAGCAGTTTAATTTTGCCTGCCCAAAATTTTTGAGGTTTGTTCTGGTGTTTTTGCTGAAGGTGTGATAGAAGTTTTTTGTCTAACAGTGTGGCTTTCTTAGTATCATTCCTTAGCTGTCGGAACTTAATATGGTCAAATGGGTCTTTGGAGGTGCGCCATTTGTCCCATGCTTCATTTCTTGCTATGATTTTGGTTTTGGTTACTTTAGAGAGCCAGGGGGTGGTCTTAGTTTTGGCTCTGAGGGTGTGGATAGGAGTGTGGGAATCTAGAATGGAGAGGAATTTAGAATTAAAGTAGGCTACAGCATAATCTAGTGGAAGTTCTTTAAGTATGGCCCAATTGCATGCTCTGAGTTCATTCTGAAAGTCAGTGGAGTTAAAGTTGTTGTTGTTTCTGAAAGATTTATAAAGAACTTGGTGGTGGTTATCTACTTCATGCTTAATGATGTAAGTGAGTAGGTGGTCACTTATATCATCTGGGAGGGTACCCGTGCTATACAGGTTTGCGTGATTGTTGATAAGAATCCAGTCCAGGATACTGTGTTTGTAGTTGGATTTATTTATTCTGATGGGTGAGGATATAAGTTGGGTATAACCTTGAAGGTTTATATGGGTGGTGGGAGATTCAGAGGAAGAATTATTCCAGTCAATATTAACATCTCCTAACACCATGGTTTCATGGGGGAATGTGTTGGAAAGCCATTGGAGGAAGTCTTCTAGGGTATTTGCATTGTTGCCTGAGGGGATATAAATGCAGGCAATGGATATAGATTTACTTTTGTTAAGCTGTAATTTGATAACTAGGGCTTCTGCATTATTGAACAAGGTGGGTTGTTGTGGGGCTAGTGTGACATCTATTGCGTTTTTAAACAGAACTGCTACTCCCTCACCATTCTTGGTGTTATGGTATAGTCTAAGTATGTTGTACCCTGGTGAGATAACCTCATCATTTCTAGTCCCTGGTTTTAGCCAGGTTTCTGCAAGACATAGCACATCAGGTGAGTGGGTAGCTAGAAGGGCACAAAGATTATGGACCTTGGTGTTAATACTCCTGATGTTTAGGTGACAGGACAGGAGAGAGTTAAAGACCTTGAATTTGACCATATTTTGAAGATGGTAGTGGGCTGAGAGTTTGTGGGAAGGGTGGATGTCCCCATCCCTCATCAGAGTAAATTGTACAGTAATTATTGGTTTCAGCACTTTACTTATTATTTTATGATAATATCTAGTTTTGGGGGAGATGGACCATGGTCTATTTAGTTGGTGGTTGTTAAAAGTGGAGAGGATAAGTTTGTAGAGAGCTAGGGGTTGGTCTGATTCACTCAAGGTGGGAGCAGAGATGGTATGAGATATGGGATGGTGAAAGCCAAGATAGGGCTGGTTTTCATAGATGGTAAGGAGATATAGCCCAGGCAATATAATTGAAAGGAACATAATTGGTCTCATCTTGATAGTAGTGGTACTTGGTAAGGAATGTTGGTGGAGAATTAAGAGGGTTGTTGGCTGGAAGGGGTGGTCTATGGAGGTGTGGGTTATCTGTGATAGGTTGTAGGAGGGGGGAGTGTTTTATTGGGCTTAAATTTAGCACTAGTGGGGGCAGGTGGGATTTGGTGGAAGGGTGGGGTGTGGAGTTAGCCCAAGTGAAGTGAGGGCAAGCGAAGCAGGACTATACCAACCTACAAGGAATTCCAGGGTCTGTGAGTATGCAGGCTTAAAGTATACAACATTATAGTGATTTTACTCAGTTCTTTTCAAAGTGAGTTGCAATTTCCCCTATTTTATTCAATTCTTTTGAAAGTGAGCTGTGTTTTACTCAATATTGTATTAAACAAAGATTGTAGTTTAGCCAGACAATTTTACTGACTGTTGGGAGTAAGCAAACTTTTAACCTGAATTTTGTACATATATTTGTTATTTCTTTAGCAACTGTGAGATGAAGTAAGCAAAAAGAATGTGTTATACAGGCTGTTTGCACTGCAGAATGCTTATTTTATTACTTATTACAGCAGCCTGACTAGGAAGTCTAAGACTGTTAAGCTATCATTTACTATGGATCCTGGGCTAGCTGTAGACCCAGTTCAGCCAAGCAGTATTTTAGCACAACAGTTACACTTAAGATATAGACCTTGCAGTCCTTTCCTTTAGGGGGGGACAGCTTTTCTTTTAGTTTTCAGGATGATAGTTTCTTTTCAGTACAGGCTGAGCCATTCAAGGTAAGGGCAGGTGGGGTGGAAAGACCTGGTAAGGTGCATAGAGTCAGTGCATGGATTGTATATGGAACATAGATAACATAACAGCATGCAAACAGTATTATACATTCATGCAGGACATTCATTAATAGTAGTACCACAGTTACTGCATTTATCTATACTCAATTGCAAATATCAGTCAGAGCAGTAGTTTACAGCACAGGCAAGTTCAGTGAATTTTACAGAGCTTTTCCTATGTGGTTTTATGCTATCAGTTGTTACAGCATTAAGGCAATACAGCTAAATCCACTTGTTAAATGCTAGGAAACACTTATGTTAATGATTCTTGAACCAGCATAATAGTATATCACAGCAAACTATGTCACCAAGCTTATAATGTTAAAATCACCACATGCAGTCAATAAATATGCTTAGAGAATCATTCCTGGCTAGCAAACTTTACAGGGAATTCCACTAATTTTTCTAAACATTCTACTGGTTTGGTGAACTAGAAAATCATTGCTATGCACACCACTTAGCTTTTTTAGTTGTTACTTTACCACATAATCAGGGAAAGCACATAAAAAAACAGTTAGCAACTGTGAGATGAAGTAAGCAAAAAGAATGTGTTATACAGGCTGTTTGCACTGCAGAATGCTTATTTTATTACTTATTACAGCAGCCTGACTAGGAAGTCTAAGACTGTTAAGCTATCTTTTACTATGGACCCTAGGCTAGCCGTAGACCCAGTTCAACCAATCAATCTATTAGCACAACAGTTACACTTAAGACATAGACTTTGCAGTCCTTTTCCTTAATGAAGAACAGTGCAGGAGTGCTTCGCTTTTAGTTTTCAGGATGATAGTTTCTTTTCAGCACAGATTGAGCCATTCAAGTTAAGGACAGGTGGGGTGGAAAGACCTTGCAGTCCTTTTTCTTAGTGAGGGACAGTGCAGGCATGCTTTTCTTTTAGTTTTTCAGGATGATAGCGGTCGAGTAGTGTTTGAAAGACATGTGTGAATGGGTGTGCCTTTGTTGAAGGTTGGGCATCGCGCTGGCACCTTGGCACCATAAAAATCTACTGCCAATCATTAGTGGTCCAGAGTTCCGCTGTGGCGACCCCTAACTGGGAAAAGCCGAAAGAAGAAAAGAAGAAATTTCTTTTCAGCATAGATTGAGCCATTCGAGGTAAGGACAGGTGGGGTGGAAAGACCTTGCAGTCCTTTTCCTTAGCAAGGGACAGTGCAGGGATGCTTTTCTTTTAGTTTTTTGGATGATAGTTTCTTTTCAGCATAGATTGAGCTGTTCAAGGTAAGGACAGGTGGTGTGGAAAGATCTTGCAGTCCTTTTCCTTAGCAAGGGACAGTGCAGGAATGCTTTTCTTTTAGTTTTTAGGATGATAGTTTCTTTTCAGCATAGATTGAGCCATTCAAGGTAAGGACAGGTGGGGTTGAAAGACCTTGCAGTCCTTTTGCTTTGCAAGGGACAGTGCAGGAATGATTTTCTTTTTTTTTTTAGGATGATAGTTTCTTTTCAGCACAGACTGAGCCATTTGAGGTAAGGTTAGGTGGGGTGAAGACCGTTTGTGTAGAAAAACAGCTGACTGGGTCTTTAGGCACTAGGGGTTTTCATATTTCATGTTTCAATAACAAACATCTTCATGAAAAACTTACACAATCTATATTCTGATCACTATGTATTGCCCCTTTCACAACTTCATCACCGACAAAGCACAACCACAACCCCTCATTAATCAGACCAAACCTATTTCTCAGCTCAACACAGTCAGGATCACGCCCCTGAATGATTATCAAGACTCAGAACCATTTTTTTCTCTGCCTAAAAACACTTCATTTAGACTATCCTCCATAATCATTATATTCCTTTTTAAGACTAACATTGAAGCCAGCTCAGGCCCAACAACACCATTTCCTTAACATCAGAACTACTCCTTTCCTATACTGGCCTGTGCCATCCTCAAAGCACATACCACAAGAATCATACTAGACCACTTAAGTGGTTTTATTTCTCAGTACAACCCAGGCATTTTAAAAGTTAGAGAATCCTGCGACAAAAAAGACTCTCCCAGCTTCCTAACCTCATACAAATATTTCAGTGATGCCAAACCAGGCAAAAAAACAAGCGCATGCTCTCTAATTTTGTACAGAAATAACCTAAACTCAAAATTAATTGCCTGAGGAAACAACTCCTCAGACTTTGCTCCTAACTGGTTTCTCCTAAAATTTCCAACTCACAAAGGTAGACCATATTGATTATAACAGCCTATCTGCAACTCTCTGCTTTACTAGATAAATTCAAATCACTCATCACTAGCATTCCTAATAACTGTCCCAAAAATAATAACTTAATCATTCTAGTTGAGTTCAGTCTTAATTATGTTGGCCCTCTTTCATCTGACACTGGTACTTTCCTAGCAGACCTGTTTCTCAAACTCATAAAAGAACCAACAAGATCTAACCTTACATACTCCAAACAGTCCACACTCAACCTGATTATTGCAAACATACCAAACTCCATCACCAACATAAACATTCAGCCACGATCACTAAGTGACCACTGCCCATTTATTGTTTCACTTGTCAACTATTCTATAAAACGATGACCAATATTAAGAGTCTCAGTAGAAGGAACCACAGTAGCACAAATATAAGCAAACTCATCACTATTCTCCCAGTCCACAACTGAAACCATATACTCTCCTTACATGACCCTAATATGGCAGCTGCAAGAAAATTATTTAATTCTTTAGGGGTTGAAGCACAGCAAAAATGGAAATAGACCCCCACAACTGACAACCATACCTCCTTTATTGCCTTGCATAACCTAGCAAAGAAGTCCATCAGAAAACACAAAATAAATCTTCAAACAAACAAATTACCCCCTTACATTCCCCCCAAACACTGTTGGAAAGTCAGTAACCCACTTAAGGAAGAAAACCTCCTTGTGATACCCTGTCTAAAAGCACCAATCAATGTGACGCAGCAAAATTTTCAACGGACGATTAGCTTAATGAATTTAACAGTCTCCCATGCCACAGATTTGGAAAACTGTTTTCTAACTAAACCTGTCCAAAGCAAACCAACCCAAAAGATACTCCTCACTTCTGTCCAATATCCATTATCCCAATTCTGGACAAACATCTTGAAAATATAGTTTATATCAAACTGCCCCTTTATTTCCAGCAATACCATCTGCTTTCCTCCAAACAACATGGATTCTGGTCTGGACAAGGTATTATGACAGCACTTAGGTCCCTAACTGATGACATCCTTCTAAATTCTGACAGTGGCCTCCTTACAGGCATTCTATTTATAGACCTGACAAAGGCATTTGACCTCACTGACCACTATCTTTTCTAATACAAACTAATAGAAATTTTATCAGTCCAGATGCTGCTGCTTGGTTCAAAAACTTCCTCACTGAAAGACACTTCAGAGTTAAAATAGGATCCTCCCAATCAGAATCTGCACCTATTACCAAAGCTGTGCCCCAAGGATCAATATTTCCCCATACATCTTCTCCATATTCATTAACAAACTCCCATTTATTCTCTGTGCTGATGACATTATTCTCACACCAACATTCAATGCCAACTCCTGTCAGAATTACATGAGCTCCAGCAATGGCTCAAAGTATAAAATACTTCTCAACCCTACCAAGACAAAAACTTTGCTTTTTGAAACTCCACAGAAAATTCACCAGTCCACTGACTCTTTCACTATCTTTCACCTACACAACCATTCCATAGAGATAACTTCCAACTTCAAATACCTTGGACTGTGACTTGATCAGACACTAAACTTCCATTTCCATATAGACAAAGTGCGAGTCAAAATAAACTCCCTTAATTTCTGGGCCAAATAACCTCCCCTTTTCTATACCAAGCAATTAAACCGGCTATTGGCAAAGTAGTTCTCTTTTCTCAACTTGAATATGGCCTCAAGATTTTTGCTTCTGGCTCCAAGAAAAACATTTTCACACTTAAGACTATCTCTAACAGCAGCTGCAGATTCATTACAAACTCACCTCTTTGTAAGCATCACTGTAGCACCCTGCAGAAGGCCAAATGACTACCCATAAAACAAAGACTTAATCTACTTTTAGGATCCCAACTTTACAAACTACTCTAGCTCCAAACATTTAATCCCCTTTAAGCTAGACTTCACAAAAATGCATTATACAACCTGAGACATTACTCACAAGTAACACCAACTCACATTACCCCTACAAACCAAACTCCACAGCACTGCACATGCTCTGTCACACCAACTCTCATTACCTGTAGAACCAAACTCCACAGCACTGCACATGCTCTGTCACAACAACTCTCTTTACCCCTAGAACCAAACTCCACAGCACTGCACATGCTCTGTCACACCAACTCTCTTTACCACTAGAACCAAACTCCATAGCACTGCACATGCTCTGTCACACCAACTCTCATTACTCCTAGAACCAAACTCTACAGCACTGCACATGCTCTTGTCACACCAACTCTCATTACCCCTAGAACCAAACTCCACAGCACTGCACATGCTCTGTCACACCAAATCTCATTACCCCTATAACTAAACTCCACAGCACTGCACATGCTTTCTCCTCTCAGGTGCCTACTCTTTTGCAAGCTCTTCTGTCTACATTAAAGAAATCAACACTTTTTCCAAACTCAGAATGCAACTTAAAAAGTACTTCTTTGTCGAAGCCAAATGCTTCTGCTTCAACACAGGACATATCACCTAACCTATTTCCTTTCTGAGTCTCTTCTCTCTCAAGATTCATTGAAGTGAAGATAGGAATAACAATAAAATCACATTTACTCAGGATCTACCACTTCAAATCAGACAAGGACCATCAGAAAATGGGACCCTTCTGATCATACCTAATCTCCAAGAAAATAAAATTTCAAATGGAGTATCCTACGACTTTGATTTTCCATCATAATGGTAACAAATACACAATTAGCTCATTCAGAGAAGCTAAGAAGATCTTTAATAACATCTTTAGGTGGGAGGTTGGCATAATATTTAAGGTGTTTGCCTTACAAACACAAGGTATGGGGTTTGATTCTCACAAGGGGCAACTGGCTGGGCTTAAAATGGCCCATGAGGGCAATTAGCCTTCTTTGAAGCTAATAACATCTTTAATTGCTCCCTGAATTAAATACTTGAGCACAAGGAGTTTAAACATGAATTTTACACTTCAACAGGTAAATGCCATCCTGTTTTGTTTGGCAACTCATTAACTATTGGGGAGAAACTGTTAAGTGGGTTTATGATAGCCTTTTTTAATGTGTATTCTAACACCTGATATGGTTAACACTTGAGAGTTTTTAGAATGTTATTTCTCTGTATTTTTCTACCATAGTCACATGATTTTATTATGACTCTAAGATTATCAAAGAGAATATTATACATTTGATAAAAATTTTAATTTGCTTATAAAAAAATTGAGTTTGAATGTGTGCATCCTGTCATCCATGTTTGCTTAAACTTGGTCAGTGCATAGAAAATGTTTTTCCACTTGCAGGATGGTCACTCCATTTTTTCCTTGGTGTATAGTATGGTGTCTCTTTAGTTCTGTATAAATCAGTCTTCAGTCTGATGGCTTCTTCATGGGTTGTTCCTTGGTAGCCACTCAAATGTGAAATCATTGTGTTGCTATGTCTACTATCAGTTGGAATATTGTACACTTGTAAAGTCAAATGAATCAAACAAATATACTAGTATCTGGCATGATTTGGCTCAGACCTACATTATAAAGAAAATGGTGCCTTCAGTTAGTCCCTGACTGGTAGACTTAAATTAATGGAGTTTGTTGAGATGTTCACTAAGCTATCGAATAAATGCAAACTTGTTTTGTTTGGTACTTCCCAATGTCTGGTGAAGAAATACTTTTGTACAAGTATGATGGCATTTATTCAATCTGTATACTGAAGCGTGATATGATTTGCATTTGAGAGTTTTTGCAATGTAATTACTCTGTATTTTTTCACCATAAAGGTGTGACTTTATTATGAATCTAAGTCTATCAAAAACATAATATACATTCAATAAAAAAAGAAAATTGAGTTTGAATGTGTGCATAGGGGCATCCTAGCTAAGTTCCTGGTGTGTGATAGTTGTGGTTAGGCACAGGTTTGTGTCAGGAAGAGTTAAATGATACCTGCCTATACTGATATGTTTCCTTTTCTTTTGAGATTGTTTTAGTGTTATATGTCAAGTTAATCTTAATTATACTTTCACCTAGAAATTATAAATACTCTATATGTAGGTAAAAGCCTGCAGCTACTTAAAAAGAATAAATTATTTTGCACTTATTCTATAAATCTAAAGCTGAAATTATATTTATACAAGAATAACACATAATGTCAAGTCAAATGTACCAAATTACTATGAAAGATTCATTAATACTGTTATAGAATCAGGTTAAAAAACAACTAGTTCAGGTTTTGCCATTATAATTAAAAATGTTTTAAAGACTCAATAATTCATTATAATACCGACTCTGATGGAAGATGGTGTTATTTAATTGTTAAATGCAAGTTGTTGAATAAACCTTAATTATTATTAAACATCTATGTTCTCTCTCTCTCTCTCTCTCTCTCTATATATATATATATATATATACATACACATACAATATTAAACCTTTTTCCCAACTGTTACTATGTTGTGTGTGGGGAATGGAACGCAGTGGCAGAACCAAATGTAGCTAGAACAAATATGAATAAAGTGTATAATGATTACACGGCCAAAACAATTACTGAACTAAAATCAGACTTTACTGTCTTTGATCCTTTTAATGTTCAAAGGAATAATAGCCTAACTCAAAAATATACATATTATTCTTTGTGTCACAAACCTTGGTCTACAAATTACTTCTTTTTGATATCAGAAGTCTTTTAAAAATTTGATTATACTTTCATTATTGAACCCAGATTCTTCTCAGAGCATTCCAAAATTTCCCATGGCATTACTTTGTCCAGCTTTTTTCAGAATATAAATATAGTTAATACTTGGACATTAAATCCTAGTTTACAACACAAAGAAAAATGTAAAAAAGAAAATCTCTTATCTATTAGAAAATTTTCTATAAAATGACTTCAATTCACAAATCCCTCTAGATATTCAGTGGGTAGCCCTTACGTCTCAAATCAGGAGCATATTTATTAGTAAAACCACTTATTATAATAATGTAATCTTAAAGAATCAGAATTAAAAGTGAAAATTAGAACATGACCTAAAAACTAACTTTGACAAAACTGGGAAAATGTATAGCTGACCTCCAAAAAGAATTTTATATGCTAAATATTAAACAACAATCATTTTATGAAATGAAAACCTTAGTGAGATACTTTGAATGGGCACAAACACCTTCTAAATTCCTAGCAAGAATAATAAATATTTATAATACTCCACCTTTGATAACAGAGGTCATATATCAGAACAAATGTTACAAAACTAGAGAAGAAATCATGCTTTTTTTTGCAAATTTATGCTAATCTTTATGGAGAACATATGCTTAATTTCTCTATTCTAGAGTTGGAAAGGTTTTTATGAAATATTTCCTTTCCAAAACTTAATAAAGCTCAACAAGATAATATATCTGCACTCTTCAATCAACAACAAATCATATATATTATTAACAACCTTAAATCAGGTAAAGCACCAGGTCCAGATGGTTTAATAGCTACTTTCTGTAAAACTTTTGCTTGGCCATTTTCTAAAAAAATACTATATGTATTTAAGTATATACATAAGAATGGTATCTCTGACCTCCATATGAATAATTCTAAAACAGTTCTTATTCCTAAATCTAATATTGATCTGACAGATCCTGCAAATTATAGACCAATATCATTTATTAATAGTGATATCAAGATTTTTGCACAAATTCTAGCAAAAAGACTGAAACTTATCTTGCTGCAAATAGCACCTTCTGTTTAACCAGGTTTCATGCAATCTAGACAAACTTGCGATCATACATTAACACTTGACATGCTAATTATGCTATCTAAACATTATAATCCATCTCTGTTTTTGCTTGCCTTAGATGCCTCAAAAGCATTCACTAGATTAAAATGAGCTTTTCTCTTTACAGTTCTGCCAAACTACAGTTTTAATGTCCTTTTATTAATCTTATAACAATTCTTTATTTGAATGCATATACTTCTCTATGTATTAATAAAATGTTCTCATCCCAAATCAAAATAATAAATGGTACAAGACACGGTTGCCCTCCCCTTTCACCATACCTATTTAACATCTATATGGAACCTCTTTTCTTAATGATAATTCAAAATACATATCACTTAATACTACAGATTTGCAGAATTCCCATACCCTTTACGCTTTTGTGGATGATCTAAATCTATATTTTACATTGCCTTTTGTGGATTTATCTAAAATTTTCCATAGTGTGTATATTGTTTCTGAATTCTCTAACTACAAAATAAATTTACTTAAATCCTCCATTTTCCTCTTAATCTTAACAACAGCTGGCTTGATATTATTCCAGACGTATCAATTAAGATTAATAATTCACCACCAAAATATCTGGTATAATGTTTCATCAAAACACTATCCTACCTCTCTTTTTAAAAATAACATAGCACAAATGTGGTCAAATATTGAAAATATTACAAATTGCAATAAACTAAATCTCAGTCTGCTTTCAAAGATAACTATCAGTATGATGACTATATTACCAACACTTTTTTTCCAATTTAAGTCAATCAACCTAACAATTAATCATATTTTTTTCAACATCAATTCCAAACTGGCTAAGTTTATATGGTTCCCAAAATTGGATAGAATTGGTTATAAAAAGCGAATTCATCTGAAATGCATTGGAAGTTTGAGTCTTCCAGATTTTAAATTATATTATGATATAATAAATACTAGTAAAATAATTCAAAGAGCAGAATATAATCCTTATTCTTCTCTGTGGAGCCTTTCTTGGGTTAAATATGGTATAACTTTGTATGTAAATTAGACTGTAACCCAAAAGCCATACCTTTTATTGAAAAAGAACATTTCAAAAATCCCAAACTACATAACCTTCTAAATACTTAGAAAAATAATTCTTTAACATTTTTTGAATTGATTAATTTGAAAAATTCATTTATGTTATTACAACCACTCCACTTAAATCCTAACTTAAAGATTAATGATAGAATCCTAAATCTTTCTAATTTCCCACTACTTAAAAATAAGTCGATCTTGGATTTTTATTTAAATAAAAATCTTTCAAATAGCAATTTGAGAAAATCCTTTAATTGTTCAAAACACTATACTGTTATATTGAGACAAATAAGAAAACTGATTTCAATACATCGAACCCAATATAATACTATGTAAACAATTATGGAAATCCTTCATCTAAAACAATGTTTTCTAATACATATAAACTATTTACATCATTAGGATTTCAAGAAGCCATTATCTTTTCCAATTATTGGACCAATATAAATCCATCAATTTCATATAATCATTAACTTATATCAATTAATCTATCTTCTACATTTTTACCTATAAATACTCATTAATACACAGTCAATGACAAATAACAATGCATATCTAACCTCAATTATGCTTAAAAAAGTTTAACCCAACCTATCACCAGACTGGTTCCTATGTAAGTCTTAAAAAGCTGATCTCTTTCATATATTATGGCATTGTAAACCATTATATAAACACTGGTATTCTCTAAATGTTAAACTAGCTAAAATGGGTTATCAAAAGGCTACACCTTCTTGGGAATTTGTTCTTTTACATATCCCTGTGAATGGACCGGCTCAAAAAGATACTCCTATACTAATTAAAATATTCTCACTGGTTAAACTCTTCATTACCCAAAATTGGACAGATCGATTTAAAATTACTTGGGATGGTTTCAAACAAATGGCTATCAAGTACATATTAACCCATAAATTATTTGTTTCCAATCATTCAAAATGCTCTTATTATGAGAATTACTGGAATAAATTGTTTGAAAGTATTCTTACAATATAAATTACCAGCATACATTTTCCAACACTTGATTGCTTTGTCTATTGCACTAACTTTTGTTGGTTTTATTCCAGAGTTATCATTTCTTGGTTTTATATATATTTCACCTTTGAAAATAATCAGCTATGTCATTATTAAAATTAAGTATCCTTTCATAATCTTCTTCTTTCTTTCCTATTGTTAAATGTATTGTATTCTCATCTAGTGGGCTTCTGGCATTTTATTGTATATAGTATATATTGTATATATTGTAGACAATTTATTTTGTGTATATAGTTTCTAATATTC
>NC_056745.1:1261261563-1261301563 GCF_019279795.1 Protopterus annectens
GCACACTTTTTAAAAATGAACTTGATTTTGCTTTTCAACTGCAGTTTGCTGCACTTATTTTTAAGATTTTTTTGAGTAGTTTTTTTATCTTTCATTAGATGTAATTGAAATATAGCTGTTAAGTCTTTGCAAACAGGTAAAACTTGTTTGGCAAGACAATGTTCTAGACTGCACTCCAAGTAGTGATCCACCCCCCACCAATGGCACTACTCCTGAGGGTGGACTTATCACCTTTCTGTTGTGTGACACTGCAAAGGATCTTTCCACTACTATATTCTTTTGGAGAACGTGGTACTTCAACTGCTAGTTTTTTTTTCCTGTAAGCCATGAGTTTTTAGACTGGCGAGGTTTTTCATAGGGGTTTTCATCAGAGACATAGCAGCCAGACTGGGGTGAATTTCCAATTGCCATTCCATTGGTCCAAATTGCATTTCATAGGTTCATAGGTAGGTACTAGGCTATTGGCCCCAGGGCCTATATAAGCCTAGCCAAATGGTACCTGGCTTTCGCCACCCAAGAAAATTATTTTCCTGTGCCCCTGTCGAGCAGAGCCGCAGAAGTGATCCCCAGGTTGAATTTCCTATCTCCCATCCAATCATCAAGATTTTTATTGAAGAGTGCTAATGAGGAGCTTTGTTTGCTATAGATAGGTAGTTTGTTCCAGAGAATGGGAAGTCTCTGGTACGGGAATCTATCCCTCCAGCATGTTCTGTTTATTGTGGTGACAAGGTTTAGGTCCCTAGACCATGTAGCTTGGGGGGATTGGGATTTCTTTAGGTGGAGCATGTCCAACAGCTCTAGTTTTGACATAGCTTTGTATGTTGGGCAGAGACTGCATCTGAGTAGGCTATATGCGATGGAGTAAAGCTGGAGTTTTTTGAGATGGTCTGTGTAGGGCATCTGTTTGAGGCTGGTGATTCTCTTTGTGAGGTATTTCTGTGGCCTTTTCAGTTCTTGTAGATGTCTTGTGAGGTACATAACAAAAGGGGTGCTGTACTCTATAATGGGTCTAATGAGTGATGAGTAGAGGGGAACAATGACCTCTTTTTTCCTGGATGAGAAAGCTTTTGTGATGAGGTGTGCCACATAGAAGGATTTCCTGACTACTGTGGCAATGTGATAATCAAAGGAGAGGCTACTGTCCACCTGTGTCCCAAGGTCTCTTATCACACTTTCAGTGTTAAGTAGACTGCCACCTATGTGGTAGTTCATGGGTATAGAGCTTTTATCAAAAGGGATGACAATGCACTTTTTGGCATTGAGCTTGAGGCCATGGCTTTGACACCAGGCATCTGTCTTAGTGAGGCCCTTTTGTAGGATGTCCACATCATTAGTTGTTTTGATTATGGCTCCTAGTTTGCAGTCATCTGCAAACTTTGTTAGCCAAAGACCTTCTGTGTCAGAGAAGTAGATACCAAACAGGAGGACCCAGGACTGAACCCTGTAGTACTCCACTTGTCACTGGTCTGAAGTTGGATTGATTGTCTGCTACTTTCACAGTGTGGGTTCTATCAGTGAACCAGTTGGCAACCCATCTTGTGACACAGGGATTTATACCTAGTTTAGTGAGTTTATCTATAATTCCAGAGTGGGGGGTGGTGTCAAAAGCCTTGGCGAGATCTAGATAGGCTATGTGAACCATCTTACCCTCATCTACAGCTTTGGTGACCGCTTTAAAGATGCATATCAGGTTTAGGAGACATGATCTGCCTTTTACAAACCCAAACTGGGTAGGGTCCAGAGTTTGGAGATTACCACTGTCATTGTTTATAAGTTCCATGATGGTATGTTCCATAGCATTGCAGACAGGCTCATCAGGCTAATGGGGCGGTAGTTTCCTGGGTCTGTGGTGGCTCCCCCTTTGTGGAGTGGTCAAATAGAGATGGGGAACATATAAACAATATTAAAAATTGCTCTTGTATAAACTGAGACAGTTGATAGAATAACAGGTCTTGCTTTAGCATGCATTTTACTGAAGATTATGAAGTCTGAAACTCGGTGTCTGTCATTATTTAATGACTTAATTCCGAAATTATTTGACTGAAAACCACAAATTTTATGAGGAACAAACCAAAAATAAAAAGCAAAAATCTATTCATTCTGCAAAAATCTGGACAGTTGAGAAGTATAGTTCATTCAGGGCTGTCTTTGATTTTGCTGCCATTCTTCCCCTCACAAAATCATAGTCGAATGGAGCCTCCCCCCTACAGCCATTCCAATGAACCATTACTTGGCTATTTAACCCAATTTTCTATAAACACTAATTTGCATACTGCTTGACTTGTGTGATGATTTGGACTTTATTTTGCATTTTACAGCACAAACACCAATAGATATCTGCTAAACAAAGCAATGCAGTCTCACAATGAAAACAGACTTAGCATTAAAACTTTGTGCCCTTGAAACTCACATTCATTGAAACAGCATTAAAACCCACATTCAAAGAAAATACATTTTGCCAGTGGCAGATAAAGATTAACTTTGGGCTGTTTTCAAATCTCAGACCCCTTGCACACGAAACATACACATGCTCTTTGATACACCTTCCTGATTGTTGTTGTTGTGACTTTCGGCTTTTCTCGGTTAGGGGTTGCCACAGTGGAACTTTGGTCTGCTAATGATTGGCAGTAGATTTTTATGTGCCGAGTTGCCAGCCCTGACGCACAATCTTCAACGAAGGTACGCCCATTCACGCATGTCTCCACACAGAAGATGCTCTAGCTGAGAATCGAACAGGACAACATCTTACTGTGAGGTGACAATGCTACCGCAGCACCACCACCGCAGTGATACACCTTCCTGATTGTATTAAATAATATTCCTTGTACAATACAGTACAGTGTTAGAGGGTATTTTAAATGTATTGTTTTGCACATTTTTCAGTAAAAAATGAAACAGAATGCAAGCACCAATAATGACAAAACTGCCCAATTCATTAAAATCATAAAAGTCTACTCAAACTTCTACAGTCCACCAGTATCAGTAAATATGCACAATCTCAGAAGAAGTAAAAGTCATCTAAATAATTCCACATTAACTAATGAAGTTGTTGCTGCTAGCAAACAACTTTATATTTCATTGTTTCATCTACAAATAAAGTGCCTATTACCCTTGAGGAATAAATTGCTTATGTTACACTAAAAAAAGATAAGCTAGTAATATTGCAATAGGGAATGGATGGCAAACTGATAACAGGTTCATATTTATAGGTATCGTCGCCAAAAAGGACTGCAGCATCCACCCCCTTTGCAACACAGTACAGTATCAGCAATGCATCTACTTACTGTGGGAGTAGAACCCACAGCTTTCTGCATCAAAAGCAAGTGCACTACCTGTTGTAGTATTAACAATGCAAGCAGACTCAGCATAAGCAGCACTAAATTTTTGCTCTCCTGCAGCTCTCAGCTCCCTGTAAAATCTACTCAGCACTCAGCTGTATATCTGACCTTTGCAGCACAAGAAATCTGGAAAAAACTAAATTTATTGGGGGGGGGGCAAAAGCCCAAAAACCAGGGACACATTTTAAACATTGCTTGTATAATTTTGGAAATTTGCTAGAATAAAATGCTGTCTTACCGCCATACATTTCATTGCCAAGTCGTGAACCCAGGACCCTGTGCAAAACAGTCAGAGAAACATACTACTATGTCATATCAGCTGTTTTGTGAAAGAGAGGAAGACTGAAACTTAACCATTTAGTGAATTCAGTTCTAACCATAGCTGTCAATCTCTTATCAAAAACACCTGGACAAAGCCAGTAATGGGAGAATATAGCCCCCAAACATATTCAGTGAATTCAGTTCTTACTATAGCTCTCAACCTTAGCACAAAAAAAATGGACAAAAGCCAATAATGGGGTAATACAGTCCCAAAAATAGGGACAAATTTCAAATAGCCATCTTATAAACTTAGAAAATTGCTAGAATAAAAGATTTTGTGTTACCATGTACTTTCTGAAGAATACAACGTCTGAAATTCAAATGCTTGTCATTTTTATTTAACATTTGTTAACAAGGAAAGCCTGACTTGGAACAAAAGCCAATTTTCAGCAGAGGCCCAGGGAGAAACACTCCAGACACATGTCATTGTAAGATGGGAGGACACCAGAGCAATCCCACACAAACACAGAGAGGACATGCAGACTCCACATAGAAGGCACCCCAGCCAAGAATCAAAGCAGAGAACCTGTAGCCATCAGGCAACAATGCTTCCACTGCACTACTGACTGTGTAAAGAAACAAAAATACAGAAACCACAGATTTTATGAGGAACAGAACAGAACAACTATGAGGCAAAAATCTGCATTTTTTTTTACATATGGTGGTGGGTAGGGAATTCAGGCTCTTGCTACCTGGACCCAAAGTACAGGGTTCAAGTCTATGTATTCTCTACCCGCCACCATATAGCAACACACACACACACACACACACACACACACACACACACACACACACACACACACACACACACACACACACACCCTTGTTCAGTTGTAGTCTGTAAAACGAGCAAGTCCATCCATTCAGTAGAAAAGCCTGCAAGGTTTGTCCTTGTTCTTCCCACAAGAGCAAGCATCCTGTGGACATTGCAGTCAGATCCCCTTCCAATCTATGCAGTTGTAACTGTATAGACTTCTGGGATATTGCATTCTGACTGCTGTCTTCCTAATCCGGACTGCTGGTGAGACAGTCTAGTCCGGAAATGCCGCGGGGTTTGTTTTTTTCTTTTTCTTTTATTTTCTATGTATTTGCTGTTTTGTTTTACAGCTGGGGGGGGGGGGCTGAAGTCCTTGCTCCTGTAGACAACACATAATAAAATGACACATGCAGTCAGGGATGTAGCTGTGTCAGATTGCACCCAGTGAAATCACCCAAATGGCAATTGTCAACTAGACTTATGGAACAAAAAGTCCTCCATTAGGCAAAGAAACTATTACTTTTCTGCTTAAAGGCCTTTACACTGTCTGCACCTTTCAGACACTAGCTTTTTTCTTTTTTTTTTCTTTTTTTTAAATTTGGTTTTAAAACAATAAATAAACAAATCAATTATAAAACAAACACATTGCTATTTACATACGTCCACAGCTAGTCAATACATCAAAGTTATACACATCAACAACAATTAATATTTTTCACGTAGGTCTAAGTTTAAACCAAGATTTATATGAATGTGTAATATTAGAAGTTTCATCTTTATAGCATGCAATTCACTACTGCAAACAATTTTTGACATACTAATTAATTCAAAACTAGAGGGGGGTAACTTTACTTTTCCACTTTTTAGTAATTATTTTTTCTGGCTATAACAAGAATAGACAAAGAAGAGGCAGGAGGGTTTTTGGAATTATCTTGGGAATTGAAGCATTAAATTAAACTAAAGATTTAGAAATATTACACCCATCTGACCATAGAACTTGGATGAAGTTATTATTTTTTTTCCAAAACAGGGAGATGACTTCACATTCATATATCATATGGGTCCAATCAGCTATTATTTCAGAATCACATCTCCAGCATTTAATTCTATTTATAGGTTCATAGGTAGTTACTGGGCTATTGACCCAAAGGTCTTTATAAGCCTAGCTGTGTGTATCCAATATAATACTAGAGAAACCCAATATAAAGGATCTTGCCTAAACTCGAGAGCTTAGTTAGCAACTATTGCCCATATCTAGGAAAGTGATAGGTGAAATCCCAGGAAAGAATTTATGGTTTCCCATCCAGTCATCCAGGTTATGCTTAAAAAGGGTCATAGAGGGACTTTGTTTGATGTGAATTGGTAGCCTATTCCAGAGGAGTGGCAGCCTCTAAGAGACATATCTGTCTCTCCAGCAGGTCCTATTTATGTCGCAGGACAGGTTAAGGTCCCTGTAGTGGGTGACCCTTGTCCCATTTGACTTGCAGATTTGCAGCATTTCCATTAGGTTTTGATCTGAGATTACTCTGTAGGCCAGGCACAAGTCTCCTCCAAGTAGTCTGCACACTACTGGGTACAGTGACAGTGACTTCAGTCTCTCAATGTATCACATGTGCTGGAGACCCTGCATTTTCTTGGTTAGAAATCTCTGAAGTGTCTCATGTTGCTGCAGGTACCTGGTAAGGTACATACTAAAGGGAGCATTGTACTCAGTTATTGGCCTGATGAGGATCAAGTACAGGGGTGTTATGACCTCTTTTGCACTTGAGGCAATGCCATTGCTAATGGGGTGTGTGACTTGGAATGCCTTCCTTACCACAGTAGACACATGTTGGTCAAAGTTTAGGCTACAGTCAACTTGCGTTCCCAAGTCTCTCACTACTTAGTTGTTACTTAGAGTAGTATTATTTATATGATAGTCTGCAAGGATATCATGTATACTGAAGGGGTGATAATGCATTGTTTTAGCATTGTGTTTGAGTCCATGGCTTTGGCACCACCCATTGGTTTGTGCAAGTCCCTCTTGAAGTATATTGATATAATTTGGGGATTCAATGACTGCACCTAATTTGCAATCACAAACTTAGTCAGCCACAACCCCTCTGTTTTGGTTTGAATGTCTGAGAAGTATATTCCAAACAAAAGGGAGCCCAGCACTGACTCTTGTGGAACTCCATTGGTAACAGGTATGATGGTTCAAGTCCCCAACTTTGACTGAGTGTGATCATTCAGTGAACCAGTTAGCAACCCACATAATGACAATGGTTGATATTCAACTGGGAGAGTTTATCAATGATGCCCAAATGTGGGATTGTGTTGAAAGCCTTAGTTAAGTCAAGGTAGGCTGTATGCACAGATTTGCCTTTAGCTGTGGATCTGATGACATTTTTGAAGAAGTCCATCAGGTTTAACAGACATGACCTACCTTTGACAAAACCAAACTTGTCAGATCATGGGTTTGGAGATCACTTATATCCTTATTTATAAGGTCCATGATGATTTGTTCCATGGTCTTACAGATAAGGATGGTTTAGCTTATGTGTCCATAGTTCCCAGGGTCTGTTGCTGTACCCCCTTTATGAAGGGGGATGAACGTTGTTGATAAAACCAGTACTCAGGCTGTGGTTGAAGAGAGTATATAATAAAGTTGCTAACTCATGTTTTAGACCATTTAAAATACAGCCTGGGATGCCATCTGGTCCCATAGAGGCTGTGTTTTTGGCCTTGGAGAGAGCATTAATGACTTGCTCTTTGGAGATGCAAGGCAGGGGAGATGTAGAGGGAATGCATTATGGAATGTTTGGAGGGGAACAGCAGGGGTGAAATTTTTGCCAAATCTGTCGGCTAACAGCTTAGCTATTTTTGTAGGATCAGTTTGTGTGATGCCATCCACATCCCGTTCAACACACATCTGGGTCCTACATTTTAAGCTATGGATATATCTAAAGAATGCCTTATGGTTATCCTTAGCTATGGTTGTTAATTTGTTTTTCAAAGTTTCCTTTAGAGGATTTTACAAGTTGTCTTATTTCTTTGTTCAAGCAGAAGAGGGTGTTCTTCCAATGCTGCAACCTCCCTTTTTATTCTTATACAGCAACTTATTCTTCTTGTATAACTTATTAATGCTAGATGTCCATAAAGGAGGCTTGTTTTTTTTCTTGAGGATCTTATTTTGATCCCATTAGGTACAGCTGTGTCAATTGATTTGTGTAAGTGTTTGTACAAGGCATTTGTGTATACCTCAGTGTAGTTGTCAATGCAATCTGTGGGAATAGGAGCTTGGAAATTATTTATGCCATCTCTTAGCAGGGTGTAATTAGCTTTGGTGAAACTTTTGCCTGATTTCACCTAAGAGGGTTCAGGTGTCATAGCTACTTCAAATGTGACTGATTTGTGATTGGATTTAACCAGTGAGGGTCCTATACTTGTGGTGGTGCAACAGTCACCCATGTTGGTGAGGACCAGTTGTTCCAGGGCATTAGTGTTAACTAAGTCCAGGTACCTTTGTGCAATCATATTGATACAAGTTAAAGTTTCCCAGTCAATGGATGGATAGTTAAAATTGCCTATCATTAGAGTGTTTGGTTGTAATTTGATTGACTCACATAGGTCCAAATAAGCAGCATGGGTATCTTGGTTCATTGAAGGGGGCCAATAGCTAATGATGACTTGAAGGGGGGTTCTCACCCACAGTTAGTTGAACTTGGAGTAGCTCAACTCCATGGAGTTTTTTTGTCTAACCAGTTTAGAGGTGTATTTATCTTTAATGAAAATAGATACTCATCCTCCTTTGGTTCTCACATGTTCATTTTGAGATCTGAAATTGGGGAAGGCATTATAGCCTTGCAAGGCCAGAGTACTTTCCATGGCCCTGAAACAAGTTTCTGTGACTTCACAAACGTCAACATCTACCAGGGAGGAGTGCTTCCAGACAGCGCAGTTTCTGATTTAAACTCCTATTGTTTAGCAGCATAACATTTAATTTATTGTGATATTTTCATGTCAGAAATTTTGTTTTTGAGATCTTGCCTAAAAAAGGCACTATGGTAGAGCCAAGTGCCTTATCCAGTAACCAAAAGCCTAGAGGTGTCAGGTGAAGACCATCTCTGGCAAAGCAGTATGGTCTATCAACATTTCATCCCAGACTGACAATAACTGGATCACCTTAGAATGACACCAAAAAGTAAACCAATTGTTGAAGTGAATCATTTTTGTTTATATTGTGGTATCATCCTAGGTGAGGGTAGAATACTGTTCAAGTCTACTGGCACACCTGCCTTGGGCACATATTCATAGAACTTAATCATGTCTCTCTTCATATAGTCCAATGAACCGTCTCAAGTCATTCACGCCAACATGAACTACGATGGAGTCATAAAGATACTTGTTGTTAAGAGACTTGAGTGCATATGTGATCCTGGCACCTGATAGCTGACCATAACCTTCTCCTTGTCCTGCCTGGTGACATCTGTGTGTCTCACAATGGAGTCATCTATGAGTAAAACATTTTGTTTAGATGTGCTTTATCTTAAGGGCTTATTTAGTGAGACACTGGTGCTTGTGTCTTTATGTGTATTGAGTGATGTAAGTGCTGTATTAAGTGCATGTTTGTGTTTGGAAGGTCTATGGTGTTTAGGTAGGTTTCTGGTGAGTGCCTCCACATATAATGGTTTGTGTGTTGAGTGCATGGTTTGCATAGGAAGTGTAGTATGTGAGATGGCAGCCTGTTCAGTGTTACTGTTTTGTGCAGGAGAGAGCAAGGATTCCATATTCTTAGTGTAGATGTATCTCTCAAAAATTGTACTTGGGTAATTGAGGAGTAGAGGGTTGTCAGTTTACATGAGGCAGTTGCTACACTGCCTCAGGATACCCATGTACCCAAATAACTCTTTAATGAAAGTTAATTTACATCTTTATTAAGGAAATGTGTTTCCTGTAGAAATACTATTTGAGCTTTTTGTAATTGCAAGTATTTGAGCAAGACTCCCCCTCTTTATTGGATTATGCAATCCATTAATATTAATAGATATGGGTGGGGATTTAATAAAATCCATGTAGGAATAGTATAAGTCCTACACAGAAGGTACTGTGGCCGTGTCTGCTGCTCCTCCTCGGCAGAGCTCCTTGCATATCAATGAAGGCACGCTACTGAGGGAGAGCCATGAAACACGGTTACAGAATCAGTGTAGGGGGTATATTACAGTGTCTGGAGATGAGTAGCACATCCCCTGCACTGTCAAAGTGCTGAATAGTCAGTATATGGCAATGAAAAATAACATTTAAATAGTTTAGTTTTTGTGTGTGTGAGTTTGCATGGTACAACATGGCTTTTAGCAATGGACATGTGCTGCCAGACATCTAAAAGTAGAAAATGGATGGATTCAATTATAAATGGAAAGATCAAGTTTAAGCATAGCTGAGTGGGTTTGCATGGTGTGCAGCGGTGCTTAAACTAGTGTGTGTGTATATATATATATATATATATATATATATATATATATATATATATATATATATATATATATATTAGTACAAGAGCAAATCACCAGGTTACATAGCTGAATGGTTAGAGTGACAGTCTCCTGTGCAGTAAATGTAGGGTTTGAATACGCAGACCTGTCATTTTGTAAATACACATTTTGAGAGTTATTTTAAATCCCAATCAAATAATTGTGTGATTACACAGACAGGTTATTGATATTATTGTTCAACTACACATTTATCAGATGTACTAGTAAGCCCTGATTGAATTATGTATGAATACACAGGTTATTAAGCATGTATGTTGCAAATACATGTAAGAGATGTATTTAAACCCCTGATGCATTGTATGCATGCAGACACATTTTAAGAAGCATTTATTTTCCAGTTACACAATTATGAGATCTATAATGAAATCCTGCATTATTGCACCCAGCTAAGCTCCACTAAGCATAGATAAGCCTAGCCAAGCACTGCTTAAACAAGGAACGTTTTAGAACTACTTAGCCAGTTTGTGTATTGCTAAGTGGTGCAAATCACTGCTAAGCAATCTCCATTTGATCAGTGCTTAGCCTACCTAAGCTGATTTGTGCACCACTAATCATTGCTAAGCATTGCCAGTTTAAGCACTGCTCAGCTTAGCTCAGCAGGTTTGTGCAGTGCTAAGCAAAGCCCCACATTTTTAAAAATGGCCAAATGGCAGCAGAGTATGGGAAAACAGCCTTATTTAAGTGCAACAGGTGGGAATACAGCCAGAATTTGTTGGAGTTTGATCTTGGCAGAGACTATGGCAAGAGACAGAGAGGGTGCACTCTTCCAGGTGCAGCGATGGGGCATTCTGGAGTCCAAGGTCATGGTTGGACTCCTTGTAAAAGACCATGACATCCAGCTGCTGTAGGGCCAGTACCAGGGGTCAGAATACAAATTGGAGACCTGTGACCAGCTGACACATGACCTCACCAGTACAACTGGTATCGCCCACACAGGTGAGCAGGTGCATTACCATTTTGATGACCTGAAGCATAGGAAAAGGGATCTCTTGGCCACTTTGATCCAAGATGCCCGGGATGACAATGCCCCACAAGTGTGTAAGTATTATTAGCATTGTTTTACCAACAACTAATCTGCATGTGTGATAGACAGGTGCACATAATGATGCATTTCTCTCCCCACAGCTGCAGAGGAGAGAGCTCGCAGCTTGGAGGCCCATGCTGGGTACCTAGCTAGTTTGCACCGAGAGTGTGGTGAGTACAGATGTATCTTGCAATCTATAGTCATATAAACAAGAAAGAGTACATTAGTAACTGTCTGTATGTTTTGCGTGCAATGCAATGAATGTGCTCATAGACCTGGATTGATATAAGTGAGTAATGCCAGGTACAGTTCAATAAAGATGAAAGCACGATACCTGATAATGTTATGGATAAAAGTTTCTAGTGCATTAATAATGTTAAGGAAATAAAGTTTCTACTGCATTAATTGTGGAATTACAGCAGTATTGCAACACCTGCATTATAGTGTTCATCAATAAAGAGACAGATACATGTATACCATTCACTCCATGATGTCACCCCTAATAAAGCTGTGTTGTGCAATATGTGTGCATTTTGAGCTGTTGGTCATGAAATTGAGTAGTACAACTGCTGTGAAGTAAAAATGGGAATAATACCATGAAGTGACTGAATGTTAGCTAATAAAGACGTGTTGCTAAACTATAAACATAGAGCTCTACTATAAGATATAATGCATTATGGTATTTGTTCTGCACCAAGATCTGTACCTAGAATAGGAACTGCCAAGGTATATAATGTTTCTCTCAGGATTGTCTTGTGTTAACCATTGCATTTCAGCTATATGCATTCCTGATCTTAGTTACACTGCTGCAGGCAAGTATGAAATTGTAATAGCTGTAGACTGCAAATATGCCATCTGCAACTGTATATGGGTCAGGTAGCCAACCCAGCACTCTGATATGTTCTGTACACATCACACATAGTTCCACCTAGGGGTTAATTATCTACACCTGCATTCCATGTATTAATGCACAGTTCACCTACTATCTCTGTCATACATGAATCTCATGCATGCGTGTTCAAGTGTCACTGCAGTCTTGTATAACACTCTATCTCTATTTCCAGGTGATAGTTTGTTACTAGGTGCTCTGGGGACATATCAATCAACCAATATTCAGCAGTCTCTCAGTAGCTCAGTTTGATAAACACTAGGTATAATGTACATTTTGTTACACACAGACCGGGATTTGAATCCAGGGACAAGTACTACTAATTATTTATAGAAACAGTTAAGTATTGTTAACAGATGTTCTCCCCACAGGAATTACAAGTAAATAAATGGTTGTAGTAGCTGTTCGAAGTTACTAATTTGTGTGTCCAGAAGTACCAGAGTGTTAACAGCATTGCTCAGCAAGGTGATAATATGTCAGTATATAAAATGTCAGCAAGTACAATACTAATACAGGTTAATAAAACAAATAAAACTGTTTAATCTAGGTATGGCTGCACACATGGTGTGTCTGTTAATGTCTGCTGATAGTCTAACCTCATGCCTGCCAAGGACAGTATGATAACAGTATGATAAGCGTAACATCTCTGTACTGTGCACAATACATGTCTCTCAAGTGTCACACTGTCACAGACTGTGATCAAATCCCTTGGGCATAGATGTAACATACACTTGATTTATGTCAATAGTACAGTCACACTACATCAGTCCACACTACACCTTGGTACTCATATTATGTTCCCCTGACATGTAATTTTCCCCTGTAGTTGTGCATCTGTAGGTGTTACAGCTTGGCCCATACTATCCCATGCAGATAGCTTGAGAGGTATGTAGGTGCTACAGATGTTATGGGACACTTTTATAAATAAACTAAGGCAGGCCTTTAGAGTGTAGTAGAGTACTGTTGCAAAGAATAGCATATACTGGTAGTAATGGAATGTCTTTCTCTCTCCCCCCACCCCTTATCTGCATCATAATTTATTATTGTTATACATCGGGTATGGCTTACTTTTAACATATGTTGTTCTCAAAATGTTATGTTGGGCCTTGTGTTTTATTATTTTTATAAATTACAATGGTTGTATACTAACATGCCTTGTAGAATTACCTATGATGTTAGCCTTATGCCATAACTGTTACTGGCATGCTGTTACAATACTGACTGTTATCCAACTTATTGTTGTGTTCCATATGCTATGCAATGTTATCTTATTGGATTATTTGCAACATCTTGGCATGCTGTTAAAACTAACATTTAAATGTTCTGTTCATTACTAACCTATACACTGTGAAAAACCTCAACACCATAACTAGACTGGGTAGGCAGGTTCCCGGCAATCCACCTACCCTACATCAGCCGGCCATGTCACCAGGTCCCAGCACATCTGGGACCCAACCTGGTGCTCCTCTTATCCTGGTCCTGCATCTCCTATGGATGGAACTGCCTCAGGGGACAGGCCTGCCCCCCCCCCCTGGGAGTGGGAGCAGAGAAGGAGTTGTCACTCAGTGACAGCTACCAGGGATGGTGCACACTGTGGGTTCAATGATTGCCTGCATTAGATTGAGGGCATACTGGCCAAACTGGAGGGGCAGGCTGGCCTTGGTGCCCAGCCTCCAGCACAGCCACATTGGGCCATGAAGGAGCAGTCGTGACTGCCCATTGGTGGGGAGCTCAGTCTCACTGCTACTGTCTGGGGACACATGGCTCCCCAATTCCACAACATCCTCCCCATCCAAGTTGTTTATGCTCTCATGTGTCATACACCACCCCTGTGTGCTGTCTTGTCTGTTTGCAAGTTCTACCTCCCCACACATACCTGTATCACTTCCCCAACATTCCACTCTCTCCTTAAAAAAAAAAAACACAGTTATGTCACCCAGGCCCCTCTCTCTGGGATGTGAGGTTCCCAATTCCAAATTCTCTACTGCTATACAATAAGTGGAGAGCTATGGGCCTTTCCTACAGCCATCCTGCACATCCTTACTGGCCTTTCACATTGTTTTCCCCCCTGCTTGCCTCCAATTCACCACTTTCCTATCACTCCTTTTTTCTTATCTTTTTTTGGAAATAGTGTGAGTTTAAATGGAGCTAAGTGGCACACCGCATCAGAGCATGTTGAGCAAACCCACACAAACCTGCTTAAAACTACTTTAATCACCTTCTGTCTTTCTGACACTATTATGCACATCAGCAAAATGATCACCCCTGCCAAGTCTCTAACCCAAGACCCTGTCAAGTAGGGGCATAGAACATTTGCCCACAAGGCCACTGAGCTTTCAGTAATAGCAGCTGTTTCCATAAATATGTCCTGAGTATCAGTGATGCACATCAGCAAAAAAGTCACCCAGAACAAGTCTCAAATGCAGGGATCCTGTCAATTACAGCATAGTGTATTAGCCCATTCGGCCACTCAGCTCTAAATTAAACTTGGTGTTTCAATAAACATATCTTGAGTGCCAGTGACAAACTGCTTGTACATATAATGGGAAAAATGACAGCATAATTGGGACTGTGATGCAGACACCAAACCAGTACGCAGCCAAATGAATGTTGATGGATAGATGTGAGGCTTAGGATATCAGGTAGAGCTGACAACTGCACAGACTGTTGCAGAATGTCCACAGTTGTGCCACCTACTTTTGGCATGGTTGTCACAAAAACAATTTTGTGTGCTGCAGTACTGGCAAGTCAGTACAGATTAAGATTAGAAAATCATGACAGACAGTTCAGTGTCACACATCATAGCCATCTGAACACACATGTTCATGCCAATCCCGTGTAACAGACTGTATGCATGCACATACGCCTTGCAAATACACCTACTATAGTATTGACTCAGTAACTCAAATCTGTTACATTCCTAGCATGCTTTACATTTTGCCACTCCAGTCCTGGTTTCCATTTCTGTCTGTTGCATGTCAAGTACATGCTTTTCAATACAACAAATAACCGACTGAGCCATGCAATCTTAAGCAGAACCGGTTGCTGCTACTGCAGTCACTGCCACCCATATTATCACAGCCTGTAGGTTGGGACACACTTCACAAATATGTATATGCATCATAAATGGTGACTAACACTCTCTGGATGGCATTATTACATAACATATGTACCTGAGGCACATGCCTCACCTGGATTGTTATGGGTGCCCTCACCCGGTCTATGGTGTGACAACAGAGCTGACACTGCTCCCTCACTGACATATACAGCTTGCTGCCCCCCAATGTGTTCACAATCCCCAGTATGACTCCTGTGTAGAATGCAGCAGCTGCAGCCTGCAACATATGCAACCGTATGTTCAGCTACTTGCTACAGACCTACCATACCTCCCAACTATCTAGAACAGGGGATCTGCACAACACCCATATATAAAGGGTGGGGGTGGATGGTCAAATGACAGGAACATGTGTCACAGTCTTCCTCCACAAACATACACATCTGATAGACCAGCAGCTACTGCAGCAGCATACATATTCTGATGCAAATGATGTATGGCACTCCCATTTGTCTGCCCCCTTACTGACCTCAACCCACATTGTTAAACAGTAAACTGCACATAATCAGAAAGTCTGTTCACAGTGGTAAAACATAATATGCCAAACTGGACATACCACATAAATCCGGACAGTGAACAGTATTTTTTACCCAGCCTCTGTGATGTTGTAGTTTCCACACCTCGATAATGTACATCTCACAGACCAGGTAAAGGGCCAAGGCCCATATGAAAGCCTTAAATATAGCACTGTGGTGCCATGACATTGGCTAATGAAAATGCAACCCAGCTATTGTGGGCACAAACTGGTGCACAGGCAATCACCTGTTCATGAGCATTACCTACAAAAGGCAAGCTGCGGCCTATGGTAACAGGTCTGTGACTTTCTTTACGAAGACAGACTGCAAAAATATAAGCATTATACTACAGGATTTCTGCACATAAAGGAGAACAGCACTATACCAGGTATGTAATAGAAGTCCCCGTATAATGGGATGCAGATGGGAGGATGCAGTTATGGGAAATATGGACTACAACAGTAGGTCTGTAGTACATATCTTGGAATGACATTTTGCTGTTAGTGAGCTGTCCTGCACCTACATGCTTCCTTTTCAGCTCTGTCTGCTGTGACAGAGATCACAGCCCTGGCCCTCTGAATCCCTCCAACAATGTTCGGCTCATGGACGAATGCTAATGGTTTGTGTTTTAGACAACAGTGACAGTAAGTACTGGTAGATACAGCTGGCATATCACATGATGTACTGTCAGTCAGCTCCTCTCAGTCTATGAATGTCACAAAGGCATACTTCAAACATTGTGCAGGTGTCCCTGATTGTTCCTGCTGTACTCTGGTTAGGTCACTGTGTACTCCACACCCATATCTCATCACTTGAGAGACATGCCTGCATGCCGGTTGACCCCCTACAGCAGGACAGCAGGTTATAGCTAGTAGTAGTGGGGGAACACAGACCCGACCTCAACAACACAGTGTACATATCAAGCATATAATGCAAGGAAATGAATATAGTACCAGATATTAATGTACCATAACTGTTTTCTGGGGTGTCTGGTGTGTGACAGCCAGATTCCCCACAGTCTGGAAACAACTATTATGTATTGTCCAACTGTTTGCCAGACATCCACATTTTTCTGGCAGAGGGTCCACATATATCAGGCATATGTACACATTCAGCAAACATCTGTGTCCTGTAGATATCGGACACCTACAGGGAAGATACCCTATAGTATGTTTGCAGTGCTGTCTGTCATAGGGTCACATAGATGTTGCTGGACTGCCCCCATATGCTTGTAGTACCAATTAGCTATTTATCAGATGGTGGTGGTATGACATGGTACTGGGACATGCCCCATAGGGGACACACCACAGTAGATGGCAGTGATGGGTGTAGAGATATAACTACACAGTCCATCACAGCACACAGGGCCATAACCAGTATAACTAGGATCATAGGACATTATTAGGCTATTGGCCTTGAGGCTGTCATAAACCTAGCCCACAGTTTAGCCCACATTTATGCAAGTCAGCACCTGATGCCCCAGTCCAACAGGGACACGTGGTATTCCAAGGGTGTTTACCATCCAGTTATCCAGGTTTTGCATAAAACTAGGTAAAGAGGTACTGTTTTGTTGAGGTCACAAAACAGGTAGTGGCTGTGGGACACAGGCATGTGGCTATGCATGTTATGTGGTGTGGAGGGCTGTGTAGTTTGCATGTGTTGTTGCCTCAACGTCTCCTAAGTTTGGTGATTTGTATGTTGAGGACCTCTGCATATGTGGGTGTGGGTTGTGTAGGTGCAGGTGGTGTGTGAGGTGTACTGATTGTGTTGATAACCTGTTTTGTGCCAGATATAAGGGCTTGAGAGGGAGATAGCATGGACTGTAGGTTCCTAATGTCACTGCATCTCTCACAAATTGTGTTCCTTGGTGGTGTTTGTAGATGGTTCTCTATGCACATGAGGCAGTTGCTACACTGTCAGGATGCCCATATCAACCAGACTGGCAGGGGAAATTGTAGGACATTGTTCAGCCATACATGTCAGAATCTGAAGGAGGAAAACCAGGGTGGGCCTACAGCCCAGGTGCGTGAAACAAATGTAGAAGGCTGACACTACCGCATACAATGTAGACAGGCTATAAACAAGCATTAATAGGTACAACAGAAAAGATGCAGTTGAACACCTTAGAGCACATGCAGCAAGTAGCAGGAAACAGCAAGATGAGGAGGGCATTGCCACTATTTTGCTGATAGCCACATACATACTGTGGTGATGGATGGCACGGTATGATGTGGGAGTTAGCAGAGGATAATGTTGGCAAATGTGGATGTGCAGGATGTGTACATAATGGAGAACAATGTATGTGGTCCTGTGATGTGTTCCCCTCTTCATGCCTTTCAGGACTGATGTATAGATGAATGAAGTTATAGTTGACAGCCTCAGACTGCATCATGACATTCTGCTGTTGAGGAGTTGGCATAATCAGGAACAGTGCGCTGCACTGTGGGCAGACCTTGTGGCATCAGTAAATTATGTACAGCTATAGGAAAGAAGCTATGATCAGGTCAGACACCAAGCCACAGACATGATAACCACTGCACGGCAAAGGGCTGCAGCTGTGGCCAGGGACCGTGCTGGCACCAGTGGAGGGCCTCCTACAAACAACCACCACTCTCGGCCACAGAGGAGTTCCTGGCAAACCTGCATTCAGCCACCAGCTCACAAACATCCATCACCCCATATGTCATGGAGGTGGGTGGCACAGTTTATACAGCAAAGGAGCAAACAGGTAAACCTCCTGTGGTCATCACTTTAATACTGTAGCAGTCATAGTGGCAGCCTCTGCATACCTGTACACAGATGTCAGGTCAATCTTCATTGGTGGGGCTTGTAATGCACACGTGTGCGCACATACTCAGAATGTCAGCAATGTGGGCAGTGTCACAGTTTGTACTGCACATGTTGATATGCGCACATATTATCCTGTACCAAAGCCACATTTCTGTTTGCTGAAAATACCTCTCCCCAACAGTTCCATGTGTACATCTGATGTGGATGGAGTCCAACATCCTGTACCCCTAGGAATGTTATGGGCTGCCAGTTTGCCATGGACACAACTGTTAAACATAACCATAGTACAACACTTGTATGTTCAGTTTTGGAGAGGTTCCCTGCAGTGCATTGAATTGGTAATCACAGTAGCATATTTGCAGGAGCTGTATCATATTTGCACATATTTCTGTGAAGGTCTAGGCAGACTTCTATAAAGGGTGGCAATAGTATGGTGGAAACAGGTGCACTGTGTTTTAGGTGAATGTCTATCACATATAATGACATGTTTCTTATCTCACAGGTATATAGTTCTGGCAACATTAACTGGCTGTAGCGGCAGTGCATGTTGTTAAGGGCCTGTTGTGTGTGTCTGTTGTGGTCTGCTTGTGCATAGGATCAGTAATAAGGTGTGGTATGCATAATGCAGTTGTGGCACCTCACCTGCATATGTGTGTGTGTGTGTGTGTGTGTGTGTGTGTGTGTGTGTGTGTGTGTGTGTGTGGATCAGTAGACATAATAGTGCAGGTATTAATGTAGTCATGTTGTCTTCCTCCTCACAGATGAGCGTGGGTGTTGAAGTGTGTCCCCTCACAACCTGATGTTAGTGTCTCATTGGACTGTGATAATGATGTTGGCCATAGTGAGGCACAGGTGGGGTTGTTGTTGGCTGCATCTGTCCCATGGGTTGACATCCCACTTTCTCCCCCCAGTGTCCCCGCACACAGTCAGTATGCCCATACATACCCAGTCCACTGTGGCCACAGATATTGGACAGTCAGAGGGTGGTGGCAAGGAAAAGGAGAGTGTGGTGACGATGGCATCTGTGAATGTAGACACTAACCATAACCAGAGAGCTGGTGAGGTCCCATGCAGGCAGATTGACAGGGGTGCTCAAAAGAGGACTGCTGCCCATCCACCACCTGCCACAGGTGTCACATCACGAGTCATTCGATGCATGCTTCGGTACATCATGGAGGCACAGGAATGTTCTGAAAGCAACAACAGATGGATGCTCAGGATCATGGATGCATCGCTGTCTGGCATTCATGACTTCATCCACAACATTGATGATGCCATGATTCATTATGCCAATGTAGTGGACAGACAGCAGTGAGACATTGTCAGTGTTTGACCACTCATCATCTGTGCCGGAACATATGGTGGGAGTAGGGCATTGGACATGTGGACGTAGGTCAGCATCAACATCAGCTGAGACTCCATGTGGCCATGCACAGTTACACTCTTGTAGTGGCAGTACCACCAGCACTAAAGAAGGTTGGGTGATGTCCATACCGCAACATGGCAGGCTATGGGCACATGGTCCTGGGTGGTCTCGTGAGGGACACGGACCCAGCAAACATCAGTCACCATCAGCAAGTAGTACTGCATCTGACCCTGGACATGGCTGTGCCACTGCCACTCCTGGCAGAGATAGTTACCGTGTTCATGGCCAGAGATGGTGAACTGTACATACTGCCATGTATGGTCCACAGCTGTCCAACATACTCTTGTGTAGGACTAGCACATGGCTTGACTGTGTATGTGCACACAGTTGCACATTACTTTCACATGCAGGTCACCAACAGACACATACAGGTCCTCTCTATGGCCCAGCTGACCAGCACCCCTCCAGACACACACACAATGTCAATGGTGTGGCACAGCCTAGGCCTTTGGCAACCCCACACAACACCCTGTGCATGTGATGATACCTGTGTCACATTTCTGTCATCCATACCATCATTGCAGGGACATGCAAATATGTGTCTGATGCACAGGGTGACAATAGCACATTTAATAGCAGTTTGTAGTGCAGTAGTGTTATGCCCCGTAAGGTGCTGTCTGCTGGCATGTGTCATGAGTACACATCAAAGTGTATGCACCTTTGGTCCATGATGCTGCATTGGTAGTAGTATTGCTGACTGCATGTTGTCTCCCTCAACTTTTTCTGTTTCTGTTCCAGGGGTCTGTGCGTCTATGCTGTGGAGAGCTTTTGCCAAGACAGTGGCTCAAGATGGCATGGTGCCAACACAGTAATGTGACTTTGCCAAGGTACGGCTGTATATGTGCATGGTTACCTAGGTACGTATGTGTAGAACAGTGTGTCAGGGACAATGGGGGCAGACAGCGTAATCTTGCATGCATACCCTATGATACAGCATGTTACTCTTGATATAGCTCACCTGTGAGTTCAGTAGGATCATAGGTTCATAGGATCATAGGAGGTTACTAGAGTAATGGTCCTAGGGCCCTTACAAGCCTAGTCATTAGTTTACCCCCAAAACAAACATCCGTCAGCACCTATTGCCCCTGTCAATGAGGGACACAGGTGGGACCCTTGTGACAGATTTGTGGTTTCCCATCCACTCATTATGGTTGTGCTTGAAGAGGGTCAGTGTGTTACTCTGTTTGATATGTATGGGAAGTGTATTCCTGAGACAGGGCAGCCTCTGGGATACAAACCTGTATCTTCAGCAGGTTGTGTTGCTGTCGCATATCAGATTAAGGCCTACCATGCAGGCAATGTGCGAGGAGTTAGATTTCCAGATATGGGGCAGCTGTAGTAGGGCAGGGACCAACATTGCCTTGTAGGCATGACCCAGCCCACCTCTGAGCAACATATCCAATACCAAGTGGAGCAATAGTGATTTGAGCCTGTCTGCATGGGACAGGTGTTGGAGGCCATGGATTACATTTGTGACATATTTCCATGGCCTTTCCAGTTGGTGCAGATGTCTGGATAAGTACATACCAAATGGGGCATTGTTGTAAAATATTAGTCTACGGAGTGAGGACTATAGAGAGGTAATGACCACCTTTTTTCTGGATGCAATCCTTTTACCTGTGAGATGAACCATGTACAAGGCTTTTCTGACCACTGTGCTACATGATGGTTGCAGGCAAAATTGTTATCAACCTGAGTACTCAGGTCTCTCAACACACTTTGTGTGTTTAGTGGGGTTGCTATTGATGTGGTAAACAGTGGGGCCATGTCTTTGCTGAATAGTATTTTGTTTTTTTGCATTTAACTTGAAGCCAGGACCTTAGCACCTGTCCATAATTGATGTAAGATCCTCTTGCAGTATGTTAACATCATTTGGAAAATCAATGACAAACAGCACCCAACTTACAGTTGTCCACAAATTTTTTCAGTATCTACAAATCTAGGTGGTTGTGGGTAGCATTCATTCGTACATACATGTGGGTTATTTAGGGGCATCAGCTACTCACAGGGTCTCAAAATGTATACATATTGCAGACACATAGGCCACACAGACTAGGGTTGCCACCTTATGAAATGCCCAATGTGGGACACTTTTTATAGTAACGTGAGAGTTGGCAGGACAAATCATACCCACGGTGAGTGCAATGAACAGAACTTCACTTTGTTTTTCAATATAACAGTTTATTTGTGTAGCATTTGCCTAGGTTATGCTATTTCTCACAACATTTAGGTATTTCTGATGTAAAATTACTGTTTTATGCAACTATTAGAATTATGTAGGAAATGTTTCTTGTCCTATACTCTCAGGACATTTGTATTGTTTTTAATAGTTTTCACAGGACACATCTGGCCAAACATGGGCTGAAACTTGCACAGTAGAACAGGTGGTAACCCGTAACACAGTCACACTGGTGCAAGGAGACACACACACACACACACACACACACACACACACACACACACACACACACACACACACACACACACACACAAATAAACACACATACAAATACACACACAAATACACACACATAGCTGCCCTTGTTGAGAGTAGAACCCCTATCTGTCTAGTTGTACATGCTATAGCGCTACATAAGTATCTCATGTGCCATGGAGCTTATGTGTTTTTGGAGTGTCTGCCACTACTGTTCAGATGGTTGACACCTGTCTAGTTGTACATAATATAGTGCTACATACGTATCACATGCGTCACAGAGCTTATGTGTTTTTGGAGTGTCTGCCACTACTGTTCAGATGCATGACATCTGCAGGCACTGTAAATGTTGCCAATGAAGGGGTTAACAGGTTTTTACAGGCCCTTAAAATTGTATAATCATTGCACACATACAGGCAAGACAACCACACTGCTGTGAGAGGATGTGTTTACACACACACACACACACACACACATACACACACACACACACATGCACACACACACACACACACACACACACACACACACACACACACACACACACACACACACACACACACACACACACAGAATTGCCAGTTTTGAGATTAGAACCCCTACCAATCAGTTGCACCCCTACCTATCTAGTTATATACACTATAGCACAATGTACTTATTGCATGACAACCACGCTGCTGTGAGGGGATGTGATCACACACACACACACACACACACACACACACACACACACACACACACACACACACACACACATGAACACTCACAAAGTTGCCAGTTTTACGATTAGAACTCCTACCTATCTAGTTATACATATACTACAGTGCTCTGGACTTATCACATGTGCCACAAAGTTTATGTGTTTGAAGAGTATCTAGCTGTGCTTCTAAGGTGGGTGACATCAGTAGGCCCTGAAACGTTTTCTAATGGGGGATTAACAGGTCCTTAAGGTTGTATAACCATCACACACACAGGCAAGACGGACAGACTGCTGTAAAAGAATACCCTTACACATCCACATAAACTCACAGATTTGCCAATTTTGAGATTAGAACCCCTACCTATCTAGTGATAAACACTATAGTGCTATGTATTTATTGCATGTGCCATGGAGATTGTGTGTCTAGAGAGTGTGTAACTGTGTTTCTAAGGTGGATGACATCATCAGGCCCTGTAAAGTAAGTCAATGGGAGGTTAACAAGTAGGTATCGGCCTTAAAATGTATTAGCATTGCACATACATAGGCAAGACAGACACAATGCTGCAAGGGGACATAGTTACACACACACACACACACACACACACACACACACACACACACACACACACACACACACACACACACACACACAGTTGCCATTGTTGGGATTAGAACTCCTACCTAGCTAGTTGTATATACTATCGTGATATGTATTTATTGCATGCATCACTGGGCGTATGTGTCTGGAAAGTGTTTAACTGTGCTTCTAAAGTGGATGACATCAGCAGGCTCTGTAAAGTAAGCCAATGGGGGTTAACAGGTAGCCATGGTCCTTAAAATATATTAACACTGCACACACATAGGCAAGACAGACATACTGCTGTAAAGGGATATACTTGCACACAGAATTGTCATTGTTGGGATTAAAAACCCTACCAATCAAGTTGTATGTACTATTGTGATATGTACTTATCACATGTACCACTGGGCTTACATGTTTGGAGAGCGTCTGCCACTGCTGTTGGGGTGGATGACATCAACAGCTGTTGTCAGAGAGGCCACTGTTGTGGAGGAAAGTAGTCATAGGGCCATAAAATGATCGAGCATTGCACAAACATAGGCCTGTTGGGCTTGTGTATACTACTGCATGTGGAATATGTATACACACACATACACACTCACACACAAACACTGGCTGATGTGAGATTTGAACCCCCTCTCTACTATTACACACTACAGTTCACCGCACTAGATGCACGTGCCACTAGTTACAATTAGTACACAACTAGCTGCAGCACTACATCACTCCATACCTTTCTGTGTCACTCTCTCTCCCCCTCTCTCTGTCTCTCTAGATATAATATATATATATATATATATATATATATATATATATATATATATATATATACACACACACACACACACACACACACACACACACACACACACACACACAGTATATGTGTATCTATATAAAACTCTACAGAATACATATTTATCTTATATGTGCCTCATACTGATAGATAAAGGTAATCATGTCTGAGGGGGTAGGACGTGACAGTTAGGTATACACAGCTGTCTGTATGCACAGAGATATATTGACATCTCAGGTCTTTAGGCAGATAAGGCTTAGGACATGGGCTGAAAATAGCTAAGTGTAGGAGCATGCCAAATGTGACTGGAAGTACGTACAAGGGGACTCCAGGCCAGACCTACCTGTACTCCAGTCTGGGACTTTGTGTGCTACAGCCAATTGGCTGCTGCACCTGATTAAACAGCCCAGCACCTTCCTGATATAATGGCCAAGGGATTCCCCGGCTGTGTGCTGGCTGTAAAATCTGACTCATACCTAGGGTGTGTACAGATTGCATTAGACTGAACAGTGTTTTGCATCATATGTCTGGTACACTTTACATAGTAATGCGATTTCCTGGTACATCAGTGGCAGATCATTATAGATTGACATGAGGAACTGCTGACAAGACATTTGAGTTACTGATTCCATACACAGCAGGGAACACATGCTACTGCATGACCTGTTCTTCTTTGCACTTTCTACATTTGTCTGGTCAGTGGTTCATCCTTCTCTTTATTTTTGGGCCTTTGTCCTGCTCCTGTTCCTGGCTTTGTCCACAGTTGCTGCACTATGTAGTTGTAGATATGCTGTGACAGGGGTACAAGATATAATGCCAAACACAGGGTTACAGACTTCACACCTCTGACTGTATCTGTTCTGCAGCATGTCCAGCATTGCACCTCATATGTCTGCTCTGTTCCTCAAAAAGTTTGTGTTGTATTGGTATTATAATGGCTACATGGTGCCAATACTTCTCAACCTCTTAGATCAAGATATCTGAACAAAGCCATACATAAAAGTAGGACACAGGCCCACAAATAGGGACAATTTTTTAATAGTGCTCTTACAAGCCTAGACAGCTGGTAGAATAACAGGTTTTCTATTGGCATGAATTTTCTGAAGGGTATAAAGTCTGCATCTCAAATGTTTGTCATTATTTTTTAACATCAACCTTTATTGATTTTTACTAGTTTGCCAGAAAACTGCAATGTTATGAAAAATGGACCGGAAATATGAGGCAAAAATGTGGTCATTCTACAAAACTCTGTACATTTGAGAGGTATGATGGTGCCCAATGACTTGTACTGACATAGTTACGTGATGGTCTTGACATCCTGCTGCTACTCTGACTTGTTCCAACCTGCTGTTCTACGAGCCACCGTCTAGGTTATTCAGAGCTGTGTACTGTCCATATCTGTGGCCCCTTGTCCCTCTATTGTCTCTCGCTTTGTCCAGCTTTCTTGCAGTAACAAATAGTGACAAATGGACAGTCTGTATAACTCCTACCATAGGTGTAGCTCACATGCAAAATAGAAGGCACAGCCACTTTCAAACCATGAACACCATCAGCCATGGTAATGTACTTAGCCCACTAAGCCACAACCACCACCAGAAAGTGCAGTTTAATTCCTGACACTATCAAGCACAGACATATATAGCACATTAACCCCTACATATTGTTGAAATGGAACATATCACCAGGTTGATTGGGACAGTCCTGCGATTGTGCTGTTACCTTGCAAACATAAATGTTACTGCAGTTGTATGTGAACATGGGTGTGTTGGGGTAGGGGACTCTAGCATTGACAGTCACGCATCTGTCCTATGACCCCACTGTTTGTCATTTTCCTATTATAGTGCAGTAGATTTTGCTGCCTTGGGGCCTACTGCATATTATGGTGTGGCCAGTATTGGGCAGAGAGCTCCTGTTGTCCCACATAGCCATCAGTTGTTTGCTGGTATCCCACTAGCCCACTCTATTACCTATCATACATGCGGCAGGTCCATACATATGCTACCATAGTCTAGTACCCCAAACATTTGTTGTAAAGAGGAGTGACTTACCTTGTGTCTGCAACTGTTGAGATCACAGGGCTTCAGGGCTGACTCTGTCAGATGTCCATTGTACACAGCCAATACATGATAAGGCAGAGGCTGTGTGGTGTGGCTGGCATCCTTTTTATTATGTATGTGAGTCAGAGTGAGGTGTCAGTCACTAAGTCCCTAGGATGTCAGTGCATTGTGTTATGTGTTGCCTCTTTGCCAAGGCCAGGGCATACTGGGCATGCCTACATATGCCTACAGGGATAGGCTCAGGGAGTTCCACCTCTGAGTCCCCCTGTGGCTGTGGGGAACTTGGCACTGGTGGGGCGCTGTGTGTACCTTCCCTGTGATTTTCTGGCCGCAGCTGCTTCCGCAGAATCATATTGTGTAGCATGGCAAATACTGTGAACATGTGTGCATATGTGGCTGGAGAGTACTGCAGGGCTCCACCAGATATATCAAGGCAGCAGAACCGTGACTTGAACAGCCCAAACACAAACACTATGATGTTTCTACATTGTGTGTGCACCTCATTATGGCATACTTTGGTAGGTGTGTGTGCTTTTCTGATGGATGTCATTATCCACGGTTCCATTGCACAGCCAGCATCTCTCAGTAGAGGGTTGTGCGGGATGTCCCCCCGGCAAATGTCTGTACAGCTGTCATTTATGCCAGATGTGAGAGTCGTGATAACTGCCAGGGCTGCCAGCACACACATTCATGATAATGCCCCTGGCATTGCACATGACCTGGCAGTCAATGGAGTGATACTCCTTGTGGTTGACATTGAGTCTACCCTCCTCACCAGGTGGTGCTATATGGTGGATGAGACACATATTACTGGCCCTCTCCTCAGGGGGGGTGGGGAAAATATATGTGCTCACTGGCATGTGTTTGCATGGCAGCCAGGAACTTGTGAGTTTTCTGGATGCAGATGCCTGTGAAACCCCCACCATGTCCCCAGTAGGTCTTTGAAAAGTACTTGTAGTTAGTATTCTTAGTGCTACACATACCTTTGTTTCCACTGGGATGGGCTCCCCTCTGTTGTCTCTGGGTCTGAGTTGAGAGCAGCAAAGTTTGGTGAGTTTGGTGAGTTTTTGTAGTATGTCCCTGTCCACCCTGTAGCAATCTCCAGCTCATGTAGCTCCTGGAAGGTTACCCTGGGCCTTAACACTCTTCTCCTTCTCAGTCTAGACCTATTTCCAGAATCAGCACTAGCACTGACCTCAACCACTAGCACATACAGATGTAGCAGAGTAGCAACAACTCATATCATTTTGTCAGTTAAAATTCCCAAGTGTGTACTCCAGTGGTGCAGAGTATGTGGGAAAAATCAGATTGAAGGGTGTATGCATACTTTATAGTGGTGTGCTGCAGAAGCAGCCTGTGTGATTGGCTGACTATAATGCATTCCACCTGCCAGGTCTATCATTGAAGGTTTTGAATGGCCCAGTGTCAGTGGAACAGGGCTTATCATTCATTTATATTTGATTGGCTTTCTCAGGCTATTTCCTTGCATTTTTAAAATTTCTTTCACTGTTAAGTACTGCTGTGCAGTGCACAAACCCATAGTGCTAGTATAAACAGTGCTCAGCAGTTTAGACACACACACCCATGCACCGGCATGCTCAGCTTAGCTTAAACCAGCTAAAAAACACATGCCACAGGGCTAAACACAGCTTAGCAGCACTGGACACACACCTCTGCTTAGCCGCACTTAGCTGAATGCAAATGGGAACCACTAGGCTCCAATCAACTTAAACACAGTGTGACATACCCCATTTTAATGTCAGACACAGTGGCCCATTTCGCTATTCGGTAACCCCAGCTCATTTGCATACAGATTCTTGTATATTCCATGAATACTTCACTACTCCCGGGCCTGCCTCCTTAGCAACAACTGAAACCTGCCATTGTATACCCTGCATGCAGGGCACTATAATGCATTATTTTGCAAATGTCCTATTTTCAGTTTTTCAAAATTTTAATTTTTTTTTTTTTGCATAAAGGCATATTTGCATTTTGCTGTACGCAGAGCAAAAGTAATACGTGTATTAAAAAAATATATATTTTATAATGATTGGCATTACTTTTTGGACTCACTGGGCATAGTTATGGCCATTTCATGCTTACACGGCAATATCCAACCTTCTTTTGTGGCTTTTACAGCCCCTGTTTAATTTTTACATTTATGTACAAGGTTACTTTCCATGTACATTTCTGACACCAAAATTCCTTATACACAGTTACCGTTCAGATTATTGGATACCAAATCACCCTCATTTGCATGGATTTCACCTGCTTAAGAGGTGATTTGCATTCCATGGACACTTTCATGTCCGCATGCTCATACACACCCCCCTGCTCTGTTTATTGGCTGCCAGTTTCCATGTTGGGGTCGTGCCACTCTGTCTACATGGAAAATCACTCCCTGTAGTCTTCATTGAATTCCCCCATGCATTTAAAATCAGGCATTTATATATGAGAGGAAAAAACACAGGTATATTGAAATCACATTTATGTACAGAACGTATTATATAGTTTATAAATATAGCAATATGAAATCTTCAGCTATGGCAAAACTTTTGAAACAAATAAAAAAAAATCACCTAATGATATAACCCTAAAACATTCCACCATGGAATAACATATTCTTAGTTTGTTGAAAAAAACAAACACACTACCTCTCAAGCTCTCCATTACATTAACAAAGCTTAGCTTATGCTTCTGGTTTATATTAAGGTATCTCATATTTTAGTATCCATCATCTTAAAAAAGCCTGTCAGTGAATTATTATGAATAATAAATCTCATTATAACTGAATCAGAATCTTTATTACAAGTTGAAACTGAATATCTCTACAATCATCTTTCCCTGTACCTCACATTATCTCCCTGGTCTACTCTAGGGAGGGAGTCAGCTGTTATTTTCATATTTATTAATTTTAGGTCAGATGATTTATATTTTTTTGATTTTGTCTATAATGAGTAAAGTTGTTCATAGGATCATAAGTTCATAAAGTAGTAGTAGGCAAACTACCCTGGTGGGATAGTCCAAGTCCAGCCAATTACCCCATGTGAGAATCAAACCTTTACACCTTGCACCTATAAGGTAAACACCTTAACCACTATGCCAAACCTCCCACCCTTGTAGACATATTTATATTCTTTAACTATATACATATTTACTTATTCTGATCTCTTTCTATGTTTGTTTGTATACTATATTTTGTACTATTACTATATTACTAGGTTTTATATTTTACATAGAATCCTAGTGTAGAATATCATACAAAAGAACATCTATATTTGCCCTTATATATTTGATACTCTATTCTGGTACTGCTGTTTGAATCAGTCCTATTTTTTCCTTAAATGTGTGTGTGTCTAATAGTATCTGAACAAACATCTGAAACATCTTCCCTTTTAAGAATCAGACTTTCCATAATACATTCTTCTAAGATATTACGTTTTGTTATCATTAAAAAGAGACAATAACAGAGAAACACAATCCATTTTTTTATCAGAAGTGTATTTCTATATGGTAGTATATAAACTATCCTTTTTTCTATACTGCAAGCATTCAGAACTATGTTGTAATAACTGACAGTGGTTTAGAATGCAAATCACTGGCTTTTGCTTATTATCTAACTTCTTTGACATATCAGCATAGGATTCAAAATATTATGATTATTTGCTTTTAGACAGGCAGGAGAATTTTATGTTTATAATTTATTTTTTCAGTAATTTTCTGAACTCCTGGAACATCACAAATGTGTTCATAACTCTAATTAAGCTGCTTCGGGCTGGTCCTCATGACAAGGGTTTATAAATAAACAGTTTTCAGCTATAATTCATAAAGAAATGCTCACATGTAAATCCAAGCCACCTCTACATTACACAGCAATCCATCAAACCATTCCAAGCCACTAAAAAAATATAAACCATTTCAATGTATGTTAACCACTAAAAAGCTATTGAATTTAACATGCATTGATTCAATAAGTACTCTTTGTATGATATATTAAATACAAAGTATACTGTCATTTTTTAAAGGAGACATAACATATAAACTTGCATTAAAAGAATGACAGCTATGTGTGATCCAGGTTGACTTGTTAACGTGTGAATGGTTACTATAATTATCATTAAGTACTATTTGTAGGAGATGATTAATATAAAGCAGATTGTCATTTTAAAGGAGACATAGCATATAAACTTGCATTAAAAGAATGACAGCTATATATGATCCAGGTTTAACTTGTAAAACTGTGAATGTGTTACTACAATTATTTGATAATATTCCAATAATAACTTTTATGTATGTAAGAAACTATATTTTATATACTTTCTTTATAACATAGCATAACTTTTCTAGGTAATATTGCATGTTAGGTATACTATCAGTAGCAAGCATTTAGAACTATGTAATAACTGACAGTGATTTAGAATGCAGTTTATTGTATTTTGCTTATTATATAACTTGTATTCTTTGACATCTTAGCATATGATTCAAAATATTATGATGATTTACTTTTAGACAAGAAGAAGTAACCTGGAGAGTTCTTAGAATTTTCAGTTTCACAAAAGTGCTCATGACTCTAAGTTGTTTCAAGCTGGTTTTCATGACAAGAGCTTGAAAAAGAACAGCCCATCAGTTACAATTCACATAAAAGCTCTTGCAAGAGAATCCAAACCACCTCTGCATTACACATCAATCACTCAAATCACTCAATATCACTAAAAACCAACAAAAACATTTCAAAGTATTTTAACCACTAAAAAGACATATTTAAATAAATAAAATGTAATGATTCAGTAAGCACTATTTGTATGAGATGTTTAATATAAAGCAGACTTTCATTTTTCAAAGGCAACATAGCATATAAACTTACTTTAAAAGAATGACAGTTATGTGTCATCCAGGTTTAACTTGTAAAACGCTATATTTTTTATACATTATTTATAACATAGCATGTCTTTCATGGGTGCTATTGCATGTCAAGCATATTATCAGTAGCACACTACAGGACCATTTTAAGAACCCAGAATGTAAAACATGCCTCTTTAGTATCATTTATTGCATATTGTATTATATGTAATACTACATTACCCAGCTATAGTAAGATAGCAAAAAGTGTACCACTTAACATAGGTTTCATCACAGCAATGATTAACTTTTAATAAAATGACTAGTTTAACCTTTTAAACTTTAAATGAAAATAATTGGCTTTAATTTCATATATAGCTAAAATAAACAAACTCTTAACATTTTAAAAATGGAACCAGTAACCATATGAAGTACAGAAAGCAAAAAAGAAATGATTTAACTTATGAAAAGTAATATTCAACACCTGCTCATAAGATTTAAGGACTTTTTAAATTAATAAGAATTCATAACATTGATTTTCAGTTGTCCTTCAGGTTTTACCGTTTTTATCTTTTATTAACCAACCCTCTCTTGTTGCATTTCTCTTCAAAGAAGTTGATAGATTCCAGTCCATTTCTCCTGGTTTTATTTTTCATGTATAAAGTCCATTGCATCTTATAAGGTATTAAATATCTTCTTTCCTTCTGTAAGGTGAATTCTTATTTTTATTGGAAAGAAGATTTGTGCTTTAATATTGTTTTTCTTTAAACTTTTAACAAGTAGCACAAATGTTCTTCTCTTTGACATCACTAAAGTTTAATAGCTTTGAATAACCATTGTCAAATGATATAGTGTTTTCTTTAATTTTTAACTGGATAATTAGTCCATGCAACCTTTAAGAGTAAACCCTTATCTTGACTTGAGAAAAATCTTATGATCACTGAACTTGGTGAAGGTGTTTTTTTTTTTAAGGTTCAGTGGGGAAGTGATTTATGTAACCTTTTGATGCCAAAGGAAAAAGTTTCAGGCAGGTTCAAAATTTTAGGCAGCCAGGAATTAAATCATACCATCTCCCTTTTCTTTTTCAGGAATCCTATAAATCCGGATGTTATTCTTTCTAGATCTGTTCTCTAAGTCATCTATTTTTTCCTAGCATAAGTTGTTCTGTTTCAGAACAAATTCAATGTCACTTACAGTTTAAAGTAATCTTCCATCAAAATCATACAGTACTTATTCTATACTAGAGATTTGCGATGATTGTTAAGAGATTCACTCAGCACTTAATCTTGTTTTTTACATTCCTCTTTAAAATTGCCCATTTTGCTTTCTGATTTGTCTGTCTTTATACTACATAATATCAATGAGCTATCTGTAGACTGTATGTCTTTTTTTCATTGTACTGTCCTGTATACTGGGCTCAGAGGGGCTCATTCTAAGACAATTCGTTCTTTCTAGTTTTCTTGACAGGAAAAAGCAACTAAACAAGTTTCAAAATTACTTTTTGTAGTAAATCTTTCAGCAGATCTTCAACTATAAATCCATCAAGTTTTGAAATATTCTATTTGAGTTTTTTAGTAAAAATCCTGTCAGAGATGTTAAAATGAAGCAGAGATAAAACAGTGCTGTTAACTGCTCACCATCTTGGCCATATCCCACAAGACTGCAGTCTATACTAGTTCTTTCTGCAGTTATCATGTATACTACCAGCAACTCGTTTAAGCATATATGATCATAATGGTGGTTTCTTAAATTGCTGCTATTATTGCTTGCATCTACAAGAAAAGATGATCACTCATGCCCAGTGATCCCACCAATGACTTGCAGGAACCATTCATCAGTTTTCTATAGTGTCAGTAATAGTCTCTGCCTGGGGCAGCCTTCTTTCATTGCACTGTCCTAGTTATGTCTTTGCACATGTAATCATACATGAGGTTTGCACTGCACCTCATGGTCTAGCCATGTTGAGCATCAGATAACATGCCCACATAGGCTAGAAGGTGGGTAGATTACAGTCATCTTTACTTTCACAGGTGGAAGGACAGAGTGACTGGTGACTGTCATACTATAATAGGGATAGGGTCAAGGGACATGAATATGGCAAGTCAGGATCACATCCTTTGGTGATAAGTCTGACCTGCCATGAAGTGATCATTGGTAGTGTCCACTGTGTCAGCTTGAGGTGTCAGGGCTCAATGTGGCCATTGGCAAAAAAGTGTGGAAGTACAGGAATATGTGCATGCATCTTGATGATGTGCACCATGTCTTGATCCTTATGAGTGGGACATTTCTCTATATTTATGTACTGTAGCGAAGACTGAAATATGCCCACCCCTTGTATGACTGGATCTGCAGGTGGAGTTATGTACTGCATTCCCCATTTACATACTGTAGCCATTCCTCAGCATACATCCATGTATTCTCATACCAGTTGAATTTTATCTTTCCCTAGGCTTCTGATGTACATGGTTTGCTCCTCCCACAAACAGCTACATGATGCAACCCCATGTCTGCATAATACATATGATAGCATCTTCCACAGTGTGTCTGCCATTTCCCACAAGATTTATTGCACTTGTTATATTTTACCAGCAGGACTTCTCTATGAAGTTTCAAGTATATTGAATCTTTCTTGCAATTCCTCTATTTTACAGTTGGTGTTGCACAAAATGACACTAATGCTTTATAACATATATGACAGATCCAATGTGCATGGCAGCTAACTTAATTAAGGTAGTTAGTGCCAGTGTCTCTGAATCAATACCATTGCACAATGGGCTATGTAAACCATGTACATTACAATAATCACAAAGCATGGGATTATATTGTTTATGCATGTAGGCATATGCATGCCTGCGTTGTCAGGGTGCAGTGTTATAGGCATATCTTAGCACCATTGTGAAGCACTAGGGATCTGTATTAGTGCCATAGTGTAGCACTAGGGACATGTATTAATGCAGCATTGCAGTGCTGCACTACATGACACATGATTAACAAATGTGCACGCGTGCACACAGGACTACCATTTTTTCAATTGAGTATATCTGATGAGGGACCACGGTGACATCAGGTACCAGAGAGTACAGACTGCTGGAATGTTGTGGCAGGGAGAGCAGGATGTTGATCCTCTTGCATAGAAAATTTGGGGACCATCCATTGGGTAATTACGATGGTCCATTGTGGAAGGTAGATGCCTAACACAATTTGCTGGGATGGTGGTTGATGTGACTGCCATCATCTATTCTTTTGAGGAAGCCTGAAACATACAGTATGTATATTCTGCCTTCTACTATCTTATCTATTGTACATTTATACTTAACACTGCTAGGTGTGGAAGCACTTCCCCCAGAAGTAGAATGTGTTTAACACTTGTGAAAGTCTACTGCATAGCTATGATTGTATTTACAACATGTGTGTGTAATCATTGTTTTTTATTGTGTCCAGTATGGCAGAGGAGATGGTGAGGTCACTGTCTTCTCGGGGGACACCTGCTGATGCTTCTGGTTCTAGGTCACCAGTAGCAGACAGTTCTGTCTCTCATCAGTGGGAGAATGGTCTCCTTGTTAGTAGTGACCTGCAGGCATCACTGTTGCTCTGCATGTCTGCTTCTCAGGAGGCGGGCAGAGGACCTTATTCTGAAAGTGGATCAGAATGGTCTTCCTTGGTCTCCCAGTGTCAGTTACAGAGGCTGGTGGCTGCCAATGTGCACACCGGCAGTTTAAATGATTGACTTGGCCTAGAAGAGTGTCTTTGTGAGCATTAAGTGGAGTCATGTGACTGACAGCCCCACCAGTCAGGCCATTGGTGGTTGTTACTTTGTTGCTAGCCATGGCAGGACCCTACCCTATCTCCATGCTGGCATTTTACTCTCTTTTAGGAGGTATTCTCCACTCCCTGTTAATTTTTCAACCCTCCTTATCATCAGCTTTACTACCTCTGTATTTCTGTTTCCATCCACTGTCCTCTCTACCTTTTATATGTATGCCATCACTATCGTCTTGAGTCTGTGATTTATGTTTGTTTACCCTTGCTGTCTGTTCTTCTCCCTCTTTCCCACCCACAGACTTCCTTTACTTCTTTCTCCAACTAACCTTATTTTGTTAATTGCAAATTCTCTATAAAAATAGTCTTTATACTTTCTCTTGTCTGTGTATACACATCTGCTTGCTGTTTAGCCCTTTCCTACTTTCCTGTAATCTTCATTTCCTCATCATGTATATAATACATTGGGTTTAAACATTGCTGAACACACTCACAGTGATCTAGATGGTACTTCTATACTGCCCTTCTTGCAAGGGATGAGTATGAGATGCAGCTATGTAGCTCTGCATTACACACATGACAGTACACTGACTCAGCAGAGCTAGGCAGCCTTAGTTGTGTCAACTGTCATACTGGCCAAACAGCCTACGGTGGCATTGCTGTAGTCTCTGAGTTATGTTACACTAATTATCCATAATCACTGCACACCTCTTTAATAATGGAGTCCTTTACTTGAATTACCGTTGCTGCTGAAAGCCACATGCAGTCTGATTATCTCTGCATATCTTCCAGAAGCAGCCTCCTCAACAGTTACCAGTGCACTCCCCTGAAGCCCTTGTTTGTAAAGTCTGGCCAGGGTTTCTGCCTACTCTGTCCTATTAGTGCTATAGCATAGCAAAGGTGGTGCAAAGGAGCAATTACCCTGGACACAAAGTGTTAGGTTGCACAATCAAGAGCTGATGGGTGTGGGGCATAATTTCAAGGTATGTGGCTTGGGATCCATATGGGTAGCTATGTCTCTGTTTTGGTGTGTATCATATGTTGTTGCTGCATTCTTCCTGCAAGGATTTCATAACTAATTCTATCTGTCCCATGTCCACTTGAATGCCTTTGTGGAATCATATCCCACCATCCCATCAGAAAGTCACTTCTAGGAGTTCGCATCTCTGTGCGAATAAAAATGACCCCTTATCCCACTTTGTGCTTGAGCCTCTTTTCCATCCTTTTACATCTCCAGCGTAGCAGCTTGCGCACACATATCATACCCTCCCTTTTATCTAAAGAATTCAAGTTCAGCTATTTCAGATACTGCGTCTCCTTCATTTCCATTTAGCCACATTAGTGGTCTTGTATCTTCCCAGTAGAGATGCACTGTGCCTGATAAACTTACCTGGCAAAAAATAGATTAAAATACCAATACAAATAAGTTAATCTAGAAATGAGTGACTTGCAGTATGTTATATTATAGCAGAACAACCAGCAATGACACCAAAACTGAAAGTGTTAACAAGAAGGAATACATCCTAATACAGGCTCTTAGTAGGTAAAATTATTCATGTTCTAACTAATCTATGCTAATCGGTTCATCAGTATTCAGAAACTCATTATTGTCAGGCTGTAGTTCTGATTAATAGTGATTATAAGATCAGTCAGGAAAATGCAATGCATGATAAAAAATGTCTACCTGTGCTCTTTTATTCTGTTTTTAGATTAATCTATGCCTCCTGTCATGTGTAATCCTCTTCACTTTCCATTTTAGCTAGCGCTACAATATTTAAAAACAAAGGAGATTTTTTTTTAAAGGCTGCAGGTATCACATTTTTATCTGTGTTACTTGCTATTTTATACAATCTGTGAATATAGGAATCTATGCCTTCTTTATGTAGAACAAAAGTCACTGTAAATAATATATATTAAAACAGAGAGCTAACAGAAATGTCAAGCCATATTTTAAAACATTACTTCTGCTTCCTTATGAAGTCTTATACAGATGAGAATCTGTATGCAAAGTAGGAGAAAAGTAATGCTTAGGAGGAAAAAAAAGCAGAAAGGATAAAACAAAGTTTTAATTTTCATTCCCATTTTAATCTGTGGTTAGTGATTACAAAACTAAATATGTTTTGTAACAATCAATATATAGTCTTTATTACTAAATTTGAGAAATGGGTCTTGCATGGGATCTATATTAAGAAGTCGAATGTTGAAAAGAGTGAATGCTCTTAGATCGACCCACTAATAACTGAAACCACAGAATGTCAAAAGGCTGGAACAGCGACTTTTTTCCCAGGGGAAAAATCACTGGGCCATTGCTGGGACTTTGCCGTTTCCTGCACTCTGGTGTGATCTCGGAGTTGGTACATTTAAGTAGGGGGGTATGGGGGCACAGCCCCCCACTTCATGTTGTGTTTGGATTTTTTTTTCTTTTGGAGCAGCAATTTTTTTCCCTGGGAAAAAAATTGCTGCTCTGTACATTAGAGTTTCTCTGCTTTCAGTTATTTTGTGTCGATTTAATAGTGTTAGTTCTTTTCAAACTTTGGGGTTTTACTATAGACCCCTTGCATTATCAGCTTTTACTGATTGTAAGAATTAACCATTGTGTCTCTGCAGTAGTTCAGAAAGTCTTCTATTGAACTCATCTAATTTCCAAAGACATCTTCTCTAGATCCAAAGAAGTCTTAATTCCTCTTTACTCATATCTCATCAGACCCATTACTGAATATAATGCACATTTTGGTATACATTTGTCTAAATGTGCCACTCAACTTGACTTCAGGAATCCCTAACTAAAAAGATCAGTGGCCTCAAAAATTTTAGTTATCAAGGCAGACTGCAGGGTTCTCACTACTCAGTCTTTAATAGACTCCTCCATGAATATCAGTTTATGGCATTTCAAGCCATGAAAAATCTAATAGTCTTTAGCCTCCTGTTCCTCTGTAGAACAAATTATACCTCAAACACCTGGCTAAAGGAACTAAACTTTCATCACCATTTAAATAAGGTCCATTACAGTGTTTGATTTCTCAATATATCCTCCACTTGGGGAACAAACTTCCACGACATGTCAAACAGAGTAGCACCCCTGCCATCTTCAAGATAAACCTAGGTAATGTTTCCCTGGTCTGTCTTATCTTGCCCTACTTGAGGCTGGATAGAACTTTTAAATATGTGTTTTGCCAAGGCTTGCGATGGTCTTGAGACTGATTGCCTAGTACATATCCATGGACCCCTTTGTGAATACTAAGAAATGGATATAGCTGAGTGCTTACCTTTTCCTCATATTCCATTTATTTGAGACTATGTCATTTAATGTGAACACCTGAACATTTTTATGTGGCAGCTTTACTCCCTGTCCCTTACGCAGAGAGAGAGCAAAACTCTTATACCATCTGTAATATAGCAAACCCTGAAGCTATCTAACATCAAAGGAAGTTATATCCCATCGCCACTGAGTTCTTCTTATCAGGTGGTCACAAATAAATGGACTTTACAAAAACAGTCATTGATCAGAAAAGCAAACACCAAATAAAAAGAGCTGATTTTTAGTGAAACAGAAAGACTTATTGCTTCTATCACATTTATGTACCCCCATGTCTTTCTGCTGTAACTCATTTAGTCTTCATAATTATTTTTCATAGCAAAAATTACACGATCAGCAGAAGAGTACATTAAAACAAAAACATTTACAGATTAGAAAAGCTAAGTGAGGTTAAAATCTTTTCACCTGTTTGCTCAGATGTGCTGACCCTGCCCCTATGTTACATACTGTATTTAAACACCCTGCCACTGTATTATGTACTGTATTTACATTTGAATCCATAGCATCAAAGTGGACTGTGGCTAACATAATATGTAACAAGTTTCATTAAGAAAAGTTCTGTACATTGCATCTATAGCTAAATTCATTCATTCATAATAGATGGTGAAATGGAGTCAACAGCCACCTCTCTTGCACAACAAATGAATCATTGTTGAAATTATTATATGTCTAATTGCTGAAACTATACAGTTGTTCAGCTTTCTCCAGGTTTGGATTTACAGACCATAATGATTATATTCACGTGATTCATCAAAATAATTTCTTCTTTTGTTTAACTGACTCTTTTCTTTAGCTGACTCTATTTGCTTGAGATAAAAAAAAAGAAAAATAAGAATTAAACTTCATGCTCCTAGCACAGGACATAATGGGATGTCCTGTCACTTTACTGTGTTTTTTATCTACACACCATGATTATTGTATGCTACAGCACAATTCTCATAGACCTTTGCCCCATTTATATCACTGTGCAAGTCTCATTACTAAATGATGAATGCATAGTACAATTACATATTTATAAAATCTTAGGGCACCCCAGCACTCAGCAATATCTAATAATTTTAATTAGCTTATCATGGTCAGCTAAATACCCTATGAATGAGCCCACACATAAAAGAAGTTACACATTTTGCACGCTTTCTGTTTTTACTGAAAAAAAGACGTTACCTGCAAAAGGAATAGGTGTGAAATATGTGAAAATTTAGTGAAAAATACCCGAGATGGCCAACACAATACATATATAGTTAATAATTTACTGATAAATCCCTGTTTCTCAAACCTAATATTTTTTATTGAAAAAACATAAATGCAACATCAAATAATAGGAACAATCATAACAGACAAGTCTGTATAAGAAGTATAAGAATAATAATAAACATTGTCAGCTGATCAGTTATAGCAATAACCCACGCCTGGGTGTGGGTAATGCTGGATTTACCCATGGTTGGTGTGGTTTGGTCACGAGGACAAAGCCCGAGTAGCCAAACAAAGACAACCGTGGGTAAATCCAGCATTACCCACACCCAGAAGTGGGTTATTGCTATTATACAATGACATTATTTAAGAAAAAAATAATTATTTTTCTTAAATAATGGCATTGTATAATGCCTCCTTGCTGCCCTTCTGCAGCTGTATGGTATTCTGCGGCAGTTCTGATGTACTGCTCATGCGTATGCTTGCGCAGTACATCAGAGCTGTGGGCAAAAGCAATGGAGAAAGCAAGATCTCCGTTGCTTTTTACAAACTGTCTCGCTATGTTAAAGGAGTTTAACATAGCGTGACACTTTTTAAAAAAGCAACGGAGAAAGCAAGATCT
>NC_056745.1:1261306563-1261394063 GCF_019279795.1 Protopterus annectens
GAAAAGATATGTGGAATAAAAACACATCTACAATGAAGAAACACAAATACTCAATAGTGGATAGACTATTCTATGGTCAAAAAAACAGGGCAAGTAGAAAAAGCATTCAAGAGCCAACAACAGAATAACTTTAATTCTTTAATAGCTTAGCGCTTTCTTGCCATAAACAGTGCTTTGTCAGACCATATACAAGCTAAAACAGTAACAACTTTTAAATAGTCAATTAGTTACAAAAAGCACCAGTTAAACACCTTAATTCACATCCAACCAATCACAAATAAATTATGTCACAGGCAAACTTCATTCATAAAAACTCATTCATAAAAACTGGAGGATTCTATTCACTTAAATGCTGTGATTTCAGGAATGGTCTTAAAGAGACCTTCCCATTTAACTCCTACTTGATGATCCACCAGGTGTCATGCTATTCAGTCTTATTCCTAGTATCTCCTAGGTGTTAATCCTCCTCTTTACACTCAAACACTAAAAACTTAAAACCATGTATAGAACCATTCTCTAACACATGCTTGGCAAGTGTGTTCTTTTCATCCTGCCTATGTATATCTGCCATATGTTCTCTAATATGCTCTCTTAAAGTTCTGTTCATTTTTCCAATATAGAAAGATGGACATACAGTGCAATTGTTAAAAAGACTAAATTCTTAGTGGGGCAGTCAGCCTTACCCCTAAAAAAGAAATCTATACGCAAAACAGGATGTCTAAAAATGTTTGTTTTATCTATATATACACAAAAACATACACAAAAGTTAAAGGGGGAAGTTGAAAGGATGAAGGTAGATATTAGACAAATGAGGGATGATTGTGCATACATTATTTTTCAGACAATGTGGTTTTACAAGATGATTTGCTACTTAGAAAAGACAGGCAAGACACATGTTTGGTTTTACAATATTCTGGCAACATTGATATGGTTTGTCAGATATTGAGGAAGAATTGGCCTATCCTCATTTGAGATGACAAGATTAGGGGTTTAGTAGGGGGAGCTCCACATTTTCAGTTTAAGAATAAGAAGTCCTTAAAAATAATATGTTGTGAAGATAATAGACATATGACAGTGTGTGTGGGAACAGTCTCCTGTTGTGTTTGCAAGTTTTTGTGTATTTATAGATAAAATTAACTTTTTTAGACATGTTAGAGAATGGTTCTACACATGTTTTTTTATGTTTTTAGTGTATACAGGAGGATGTATGCCTAGGAGATATTAAGAATAAGACTGAGCAGCATGAGACCTGCTTGATCCTCAGGTTACAGGCAGATAAAGTTCTGGGGCTGAATGGGAAGGTCCTTTAAGACTGTTCCTGAAATTACGGCATTTGTTTAAGTGAATGGTCCAGTTTTTATGAATGGAAGTTTGCCTGTGACATAATTTATTTGTGATTGGTTGGAGGTAAATTAAGGATTTTAATTGGTGCTTTTTGTAACTAATTGACTGTTTAAAAGTTGTTACTGTTTTAGTTTGTATATGGTCTGATGAAGCGCTGTTTGAATTAAAGTTATTCTGCTGTGTTTAGACTTAAAGGTTTTTTTCTGCTTGTAAAAACACATCTAGTTTACCCAGCAAAATTAAGAGTTTTTTGCCAGAAGGAAGAAAAAGCATTTGAAACCCTGGAAAATTCTGTTTCCTTTCTCCAGAAAAATAACTTGCTTAATCCTACAGAAAAATGGAGTCGACCTCATTTCTGAAAAGTAACAGACAAAAATAAAAAACTCAGGGACAAATGAAAATATTGCATTTTGTTGTACAATGCATGGTTTTAGAATAACTTGTTTTTTGAAGCATTTCTGAATGGATTTCATCAAAAGGTAACAATTTCAGTAAGCAACAATTTCCGATTTATTGAAATGCATCTGATTCTCCACTAGATGGGGAAAAAGTATAAGTAATAGTTATAGTAATAGTTTGTAATCTGAAATATATAATCTGTGTTTAAACAACTGATTCAATTTTTTTGTTTACTTTACTTAAATACCAGTAAGAAGACATATAAGGAAAGATAATTAGTCTGGGTTTAATATAGGGTGAAAGTTTTATTTAAAACAATGTACTAAAAGAAAGAAAATGTGTAGGCATGTTCTGTCGTGGTTATCTGTTAAATTTAAACATTTAAATAATCAACAGCAGTCTTGCTAAATGTTGGAGAAATGCTTAAATAACATGTACTTAATAAGTGTAACATTAAATGGGGCTTATTTGAACTTTTTTAATTTCTTGACTCATAGCCGGCCTTAGCCATAGGCCAACAAGGTGGCTGTCTTGGGTGCCACTCTAGCAGGGGTACATTTTCAGTAATCTGCATGGTGTAGGTAAACCAGGATGGAGCATCAGGTGGTGAGTGGGGCACTGTGGAGACCTTTTGCCTAGGGTACCAGTTGACCAAAGGTTGCCCTTGTCTTGACTCAAACTGTTAATGTGTCTTTTTAACATGGATAGTGGCTACCCCAATGTGATCAGAAGCCATTTTAACTTTTTTTCATCCTTATTTTACCTCATTTCCCCACCTGAAAGTCTAAAAGTATTTCAAAAGTATTTTTTCTTAATGACATGAGCTTAAGTTTCCACAGCAGCCTAGTTTCATTTTGAACAGCCCGTGAGAAAGGAAGTGTTACAAGACCTCTAACCCCTCCAGAAACAAGAAATGAATGGGAACTTTTAAATGAAACATTAAAATGGACATTATTGAAAGGTTTTGAAAACCTCTTTACATTAATCATTGAGTTTAGATATGGCTTTTATAAATTAAAAGATACTTTTTAATTTTACACTCAATATTACTACTTCAGTGAAACAAAAGAAGCTTCTGTTGTAATGAAACTTGTGATAGGAACTGCAAGACTGGGAGGAAGAAACATGATGCACAAGAAAAATATATCGGAAGGTGGGTTACTCAACAGCAACCTTTATAAACCATATAGTGATGCTCTAAAGGGATTATGTAAAAGCTTCATTTATAAGGTCAGCTTGCATTTTAAGTTACAGACAGTTTTATTGATTATTGAATTCATAAATATTCCTCACCCTCATTTTAAACAGCAACATTACTGAGTTTTAAACTGCTGCATAACTTCTTTTTTATAAGATATTAAACTAAGTATAAGTGGTTAGCACATAGCTTGAATGAAAATAACAAATTTACCAGGCTTTGTTTTTTTTTTAAGTAAACAACATTCCCCAGAAGCCTATCCTATATTATCGCATGGTGATTACTAGATGTGGGTGTGTATGTTTATGCTTGCATACTCACATTTGATTGCAATTGTATGGAGAAGGTAAGGTTTAAATACATATATGCATGTGGTCACGTAGCTCTGTGGAAAGAAATGTACAGTTCTGCATGATAGTGTGGAGATGAAGGGAGAGTGCACACATAAACCTGAAACCCCTTAGTAGTATAGCTGGCATAAAAATAAATAACATTTTAACCTCTTGACAGCATGCATATATGATATGGCTGCCTATAATTGATTAAATGTAAGCCCAGGTAATTAAATTAAGTTTATCCCACCAAGAGTTTAATTCTGGTAAACTTAGCTAACATTGACAGTAATAAAGATAACACATTTCAGATACTTTATATTGGTATGCTTGATAACATTGACATGAACAGCAAGTTTTTATACACAATATACAAGATTGTTTAAGTAAAAGGTTATCCCACATACCCTAAATAACAGTTCAGTAATACATTTTAATAGCCAATATAGTGTAATATGTATATAGTTATTAGTTATTTTGTAGATAGGATTTTAAAAAGTCCTACAATTAGAGAATCGTGTTTTAAGAAAGTAATGAATAACACATTAGTATGTAAGTAATATGAGCACACTTACAAAAAATAAGACAACTGTTATAAGTAAAGTGGCTTTCTATTTCAAGTATGATTTTATGAGATTAAGCTAATTGTCAGAGTCAAAGTGTATTCCATTTTATTCATAATGTTTTATTACATCTACACAAGCAGTAGCAAACATTTGTGATTAGGTAGAGCTATGGGGTTGTTAATGTGTGATGTGTATGAAATTGTCATCAAACAAGGAATTTTTTATTCCATGTCAGAGGATAAAATGTTTTTAACTTAGATTTTTTAATACTAGTTTTAGAATGATTGTCCATGTCAACTTATACATATGTTAGATCTGTATTCATTGTACGAAACCATTGTTCATTATTTTTTTAAAACCATTTGTTCTCAAAGATGTCAAGATATAAATGCCATTCACTAAATCTTAATGGGTTGAATGACCCATTACAAAGAAACTGTTTAAATATTTAACATTACATAAAGCAGATATTGTCTTCTTGTAAGAAGCATATCTTTTGACTGAAGATTTAGGCAGGTTGCAAATAAAGGACTATTTAATTCTAGTAAGTTCTCATTTTAGTTTGAAAAGAAGAGGTAGTCCTATCCATTAGAAGAAAACACTAGGTCTACATAAAATAGTTGACATTTATTCTGATAAGAATGGTAGGCTGGGATTGGTGGTAACAGAAATAGATTAAAACGCATTACAGTTTCATAAATACTTACTAGATTCCTGGAATAAGATCTAAAACAGCCAATAAGTATCTAGACATTAAGGCATTACATTTAAAAGGAAATGTGGTGATAGCTGTATGTTTTAATTGTATTTTATCAAGTAAAGACACCACTAATGAGAAAAGAGTCAACCTTTCTCATACAGCAAAACATTTAAATCATTATACAGGTTTAATGAATATAAGGAATATTTTAGACTTCAAACTACAAAGGCCATTAAAGTATACACATTATTCCTTCAGATGTGGAACACAAACCAATATTGATACTTTTTTATCAAATGAGCTTTATCAAATACAGAAGATGTATTAATAGTCTCATGCCCTTTGTCTGACCATAATGCCATTACATTCACTCTTACATTTATCTCAAATATCTTAATTCATTATCAAAGGTTACATGCATACATAATTAAAATAAAATATTTTAATTATTGTTTTTGAGAGAAATTAATCAATTCATTGAATTTAATAACAATGGAGAGGTAACAGATGCTGTAGTATGGGACGCCCTAAAAGCCTATTTATTTGGTAAATTTAAAAAGTGTTATATATGTAAAAGGAAAGAATGGGACAAGAACTTGATTGCTCTGCAATCTAATTTAGCTAAATTAAAGATAAACTTAAAGCCTAATGACAAAGCCACAAACATGGAGTTAAAAAAGCTGAACCAGGAATATCAGGAAATACTTCAACACAAGATCTCAATCAATATGGAAAAATTAAAGTGCAGTAAACTCAAAGAATCTACACAGAATAGCCATTAGATAAAAAAAATGAACACAATAAATCATATTAAAGAGATTGTATATAAAGAGGGGAAAACATCAAAATAAGAATCTAAATTAGATATTACAATGTTTTAGTAAATATCATAAAAAATAATAAAAATGGAGACAAACAGATAATAATGAACTATTTTTTGAAGGAAAATATACATCATAATATAATTAATAAACAGAAAAGTAAAACTGGTAAGTCTCTTTTAAAGAATTGCCTCAAAACCAACAAAGATCCAGGATTAGATGGTATCATCCTAGAATTGCATAAACTGCTCCCTGACAATATTTTAAAAACCTTATTGAACCTTACTGAATGTCTTTGATGAAGTCAAAAGCTCTGTTAATATTTCTCTCTCTTGGAGAAACTCTATAATTACACCTATTTTAAAATCAGATAAAGAAGATCCTGTATCGTGTGCTTTTTATCTCCCTATTTCACTTTTTATTTAGACTACACATTTTTCATGTCTATACTAGCAAAAAGGCTAGACCATATGCTCCCAGGATTAATAAATGAAGATCAAGTTGGCTTTATAATAAACAGAAAAGTACAAAGCAATATTATAAGAATTTTTTCACTAATTGATATAGCAAATAAAAATAAAAAAGAATTATGAATAATAAGTCTAGATGTTGATAAAGCTTTTGATTCAGTGAACACAAATCATATCCACCCCTACCAGGATAGGTAAACCCAACCAAAAAGAAAGTACACTTGACTGGGTACTCATAAACAGTCACCCCCAACTGTACACCTCTCGTACCCTCCTTAATGGCCTAAACGATAACCTTCTCACATATGTAATTAAGCACAAAACCATTAATTCCCAACAACCCTTACTCAGAAAGATTAGAAACAAAAAAATTTTGACCCTGCCAAATTCCAACAAGAACTAAACTCATGTATTTGGTCTATTCTAAAACACCTCCCCTTAGAGGAAGCAGTAGCATACTTTAACAACAAATTCCTTGGGATCCTTGATTTGCATGCACCTGTTCGTTCAAAGAGAACCAAGGCAAAAACTGCACCATGGCTTTCTATAGAGTCTAAACTCAAAATTACCCTTAGAAACAAAGCATGGGCTTTATGGCATTCTTCTAAAGACCCTCAAGATCGCATTAAATACAGGCAATCCAGGAACAACACCAAAAAATCAATTTTACAAGACAAAAAGCAATACTACTGTAATTTACAGACAGTAAATCAAAATAACCCTTAGAAGTTTTGGGTAGGTTTAAATAATCTACTACATCCTGGACAAACTTCAACCCCAATCCCTGCTACTACTATTGATAAAACCCCTGAAGATGTTTCTGATAGCTTTAAGCAATTCTTTACTGAGACAATTCAAACCCTAGCTAGCCAACTACCTCCTAGCTCCCCTGGTCCTGAAAGTAGCTCCCCTAGAAACCTACTCGTGTTCAGCTTCCAACCAGTAGCCACTTCACTTATCCGTACCTTGATCAAAAAATTAAAACCCACTACACTTTCTGCTGATCAACTCCCTGCCGAGTACCTACAAAAATCAGCTGATGCTATTGCTTACCCCGTCTCAATACTAATCAATCGAACCATAGTAGAAGCTAAAATTCCCACCATCTGGAAAATATCCTATGTAATCCCACTTCACAAAGGAGGCAGCTCTACTGAATTCTCCAATTATAGGCCAATAGCTATACTCTCTCCACTTGCAAAGATTATGGAAAAATTTATTCATAGACAACTCATGCACCGCCTAATCTAAAATCGCCTTATGGCAGACACTCAGCATGGCTTCCGTCCTCATCACAGCACTACTTCAGCCCTCCTAGCCTTTACTAACACCATAAACCATAACCACAACAATAATTATATATCCTCAGCCCTCTTTTTGGATCTTTCCAAGGCCTTCAATATGGTTGATCACCAACTTTTAATCCACACCCTGCAAACATTCTGTCTAGATACTGGAGCCCTCCAATGGTTTCAATCCTACCTGAATGGTCGACAGCAGGCTGTCGTCTGGCAGAACAAACTCTCTAACCTTCTACCTAACACCCTTGGAGTACCACAAGGCTCTATACTAGGGCCCTTGCTGTTCTCCATCTTCATTAACAACCTTTATACGGTCATCCCAAAAGTCAGCTGTATCCAATATGCTGATGACTCTACTCTGATTTGCTCAGCCACATCTCCAGTAGAGTTATGGTCAGCTACCCAGACCACTTTTAATACAATAGAAAATTGGCTTTCTGAACATCATCTGATCCTAAATCCCCAAAAAACTAAAATGCTGTTATTTTCATCAACACATAGGTCTACCGCTTTCACCTTTACCATAAAATCAAATGATGGCACAATAATCTTCCCTGATCCATCTACAAAACTATTAGGTGTCATCATAGACAATAATCTAAAATTTGACCTACATGTTAACCAAACTATCAAAACCATCAATAAAAAACTAGGGTCACTTTACAGAATAAAAGCCTTCCTAACCCCTCCAGCTAAAATTGCCATAGGTCACTGTCACCTTCTTTCAACCCTTCTGTATGCATCCCCTCTACTCTTGAATTTAAGCAAGACTGTCCTTAACAAACTCTCAATTTGCTACAACCACATTGCCAGGTGTGCCACTGGGCTGACTTTTAGGACACATCATTGCATCAATCTAAATCAGCTTGGCTGGCTTGAACTACCCAGCCTAAGCCAGTATAACCAACTGATTATGGCCTATTATGGCCTATAAAATCCTCTATAATTCGGACAATACTCCTGCACTTAAAAATATTATCACCCCCTATAACAATCCTAGACCGCGTCGATCCTCTAACAAACTACTGATTTAGACTAGCAAAATTAATAACACAGCTGGTGATTCTCTCTTTGCAAACTCTGTAAGTAGATCTTGGAACTCTCTTCCAGCTGATATTACCTTACTTTCCAACTTAGGCCAATTTAAAACTAGACTCAAACAACATTTGTCACTTAACTGGCTATGTCAATGTATCAAGCCTGGCTAACTCTCTCTAGAATGTGTAAAAATCTGTTAACCAGTTTACTGTGTAATTTAATTTAATCCTGACTTGTGCTCAGGATTAACTGTAACCTGTGGAACTTGTTTAACTTGCTTACTTATGTAATCTCTGTAAATAGTCTGTTTGTAATATGTAATGCTGGTATTATGTAATGCTGTATCTGCTTACCCTTGGAGCTTTTCTCCCCGGGCCTCCGCTGAAAATGGACATGCATCCAGTCGGACTATCCTGGTCAACAAATGTAAAATAAATAAATAAAATAAAATAAATAAACTGGCCTTATTTTTTAAATATTAAATGAATATAACTTTTTCTCTAGTTTTACAGTACTAAATTAAACACTTTACAGTAATTCCCTATCCTTTGTCAAGATAGGTTCCTATTTATCTAGATCCTTTAATGTAGCAAAATGTACAAAACAAGGATGCCTTCTTTCCCCTTTATTATTTGCTCTAACTATAGAAGCACTAGCTAACTATTTAAGATCTAACATAAATAATAAAGGCTTTAAAATAAATGAAGAATTTTCATCAAAAATCCATTTCTTTGATGACATACTGTTGACATGCAGTGACAAGGAAGACTCTTTAGATCATATTCTGAAAGTCTTAAGAGTACATCGAAAGGGTTTCGGGTTTGAAATGCAATCATAATAAAACTAAAACATCGCTTATAAACAAAAAATAAGCACTTTTTTAAAATCCTATAGAAATTTTAAATAGGAAAATTCATAAATTAAGTATTTAGGTATCACTATTGAATCTAGCAACCAAGATTCCATGTTTATAAACTATAAAAACATAGATGAAATTGTAAAGTTAACCGACAATTGAAATAAGCCATTCTTTACTATGGAAGATAGACTCACTCTGATTAAAATAATAATTTTACAAACACTCTTATACTATAGTCAATCATTGATTCTTCCCATCTAAAAAAATTATAAGAACAATAAATTCTACCGTTTAAATTTTTATGGTACCCTAAAAACCCAGATATCTTTAGAGTGGCATGTCAAAAGCTGGAAGGAAGGTGGCAGTGGGTTTTCAAACATAGAGACATATACTAATGATGTAAGTATTAAAATAATATTATTGTGGTTAGATTATTCATATGGAAATATTTACATGAGAAAAATTAATAGAGAACAACAAATGTATCATAAATTCTTATGTGAAACTAGGCATCAATATATTCTACTGGGCTCTAAAAGATTTTGTTCTGAATGAAAGACACGTGTTTACTTTTATGCCTTTTATTGACCAAATCCTTTCAATCTCTAAAAGGTTTATGCATTCAAATTACTTAGTCAAGGAATTACTAACCTTATTACTCCCTATTGCTTTCACTAAGGGATGGTTAGTATCTTTTAATGCAAACACAAGGACAGCTCTCAAGAATAGTAACCTAATATTCTGGTATCAATTTCTTAATGGAAACAAAATACATCCTGTTGAATATTTAATAGCAAGATATAGCATAGTGCAAGGAGGTTGGTTAGATATACATACCTGTAAAGAATATAGTCAAGATAAAATCAAAATGTCACTAGATCATCAAACTATTGTTAATAGTGGGCCATCCAAAGGGAAGTCATATATATCAATTATATACAAGATTATTACAACTGAATGTGTTATCCCAGATATGACAATCTGGAACTTCTCAACAAAATTAACAATGAACCATTTTCAGAACTAAATAAAAAGTTATTCTTAAAATCTGCAGGAAAGTCAAAGTCCTTACTTTATTGGCAAATCTATACATAGGAATTTCTGCATAGAGTCTCTCTTATACCTCATAAAATTACACAAATATATAAAACAAGAGAAATGCAATACTGGAGGTGTAATGAAGTTCTTAATGCTGATTGGTTACACATGATAATGGATTATAAGTTGGTAACTTCCTTATGGAATGATTTTAGAATATTTTCTCGGGCTTTGTCATCAAGCAATTGCATTGTTATGGACCCCTTGATACTATTTAATGCCCCAATTCCAGCAGCTTTACCTATTTCTCAAATACCTATTCTTTGGGCAATACTTGCCATACAGCTTTACCTATTTCTCAAATGCCTATTCTTTGGGCAATACTTGCCATTGCAAGAAAAGTTATAACAAAAAAGTGGAAATTTAAAACTGAATTAGCAATTGGTGAATATATGTGCCTAGCTAAGACTGTCTACAAAAATGAGTTGCCAACTATAAGAATGAGAACTTTAAACATAACTCATCAGTGCATATCTTGTCAAAAGCTCAATAATTTACTGGAAAAGTACTAATAATATTCTTGCTATTGACTTTTGTAAACATTTATCATTTCTCTTGTTATACACTGTTTTAAATGTTGCTGAACTTGTTAAAACCAAATAAAGATTTTTTTTTAGAAAAAAGATTGCCCCTTCCTGAACTTGAACAAGCCTGTGCTTGACTGAAACTAATAAAACAATACTTGATGAGCCTGGATTCAACAAAATATTGTGTGTGTGTGTGTGTGTGTGTGTGTGTGTGTGTGTGTGTGTGTGTGTGTGTGTGTGTGTGTGTGTATTGGGTGATTTTATTATGTTTTCTTTTAGATGTTTTTATTCAATCATTTGTGGCTCATTGCTGCAGTTGAAGAAAAAGGCTTTTCATTGATTTTGTTTGCTTTTGTTGGCATCCTTCCAGAGCTAATACACATACACACATCTATCTATCTATCTATCTATCTATCTATCTATCTATCTATCTATCTATCTATCTGTGCACACATACATACATACACATCTTGAGGGGGTCTGCTCTGTGATACTGTAGGATACATAAACTATCTTATACTGCAGATTTAAGGAATAGCTCTCCATGTACCATTTATTCATTTCCGTGTGTGTGTGTGTGTGTGTGTGTGTGTGTGTGTGTGTGTGTGTGAGTGTGTGTGTGTGTGTGTGTGTGTGTGTGTGTGTGTGTGTGTGTGTGTGTGTGTGTGTGTGTGTGTGTGTGTGTGTGTGTGTGTGTGTGTGTGTGAGTGTGAGTGTGAGTGAGTGTGAGTGTGAGTGGTGCATGTGAGTGTGAGTGTGTGTGTGTGTGTGTGTGTGTGTGTGTGTGTGTGTGTGTGTGAGTGTGTGTGTGTGTGAGTGTGAGTGTGAGTGTGTGTGTGTGTGTGTGTGTGTGTGTGTGTGTGTGTGTGTGTGTGTGTGTAATGTGATGTTTGCCAATAACTTCAAGTGGCAATGCTTACTGAAGTTTATATTGAATAGTACTTTGAGTTTACATGCAATTTTATGAACAAACTGTCTTGTGACTGTTTTTCTCTTGCAATTTTTAAGATTAATTTTATTTATTTATTTATTTATTATTTTTGTAGTAACTGCTTAATTTATTGTATTTGTTTATTGGGGAGATATATTAGAATTTGTTTTGTTTGTAACTTAGTTATATTACTGCACCTTCCCACTGCGGTTAGCATTGCCACCTCACAGCAAGAGGTTCTCCAGTTCGATCCTTGGCTGGCGTGCCTTCTGTGCAGAGTCTGCAGGTCCTCCCTATGGTCACATGGGTTTCCTCTGGGTGCTCCAGTTTCCTGCCACATTTCAAAGACATTCTGTAGGTGGACTGGATATTCTAAATTGGCCCTGGGTGTGAGTGCATGTGTGTGTGACTTCCATGGAAGGTTGGGCGCCGGGCTGGCAATTCAACACTGTAAATCTCCACTGCCAATCATGAGCAGACATGTGATCCGCTGCGGTGAACCCTAACTGGGAAAAAACTGAAAGAAGACTGCACCTTCTCTACAGAAGCTCAAGAAGAAATTGCATAAATGTCAGTAGCTCACAAAAAAAAAAAAAAAAAATGAACTGCATAACGCTGGATGCAGTTCTTCATAGGAAATCATTGCTGATGTGATTTCTAAATTGTGTACTGTCAAAGGTTCAGTTTTCAGAGAGATGTCTCCAGTCTTCAAGTCGATGCAACTGTGGAGTTGGTATATATATTTGGGGGATGTAGAGGATTTGCCCCCACATTAGGAGTGCAGGGGGGTAGTGTCCTCTGCAAAAAAACAAGAAAAAAGGATTTTTCACCCTCTTGGTTTTCAGGCATTTTTTCCCCATTCTTTTGAAATGTCAACTTTCAGGAATTTGGCATTTCATAATTCAACCTGTTATTAACTAATTTGTTTTATTTTATGTAATGTTGTACAATCTGATATTAACTAATTTATTTTAGTTATTTTTTATGTAGTGTTGTATGTATATGTGCAGTGTATAAAGTTACTGTTTGTATTTTTTTATTTCATTTTATTTATTACTTTATTTATTTATTGCAGTGAATGAGAAATCAAGTTTGTGTGTTCAGAACAGTCATTTATTTATGTATATATTTATTACTCCTGTTCCAGATGTGACTTTTAAACTTCTATGTTGTTTACTCAATAAACCCATTAATTCCATGGTGGAAAGAATCTTATGACCCAATTTTCCAACCTTAAAAACAAGGGTTAAGTGGTAAGAACAGGCCATCATCAAGCCTGGGTTTTTGATCTGAAGGCCCTTTCATTCCTACGGAGCATGTCCACAGCTCCATGGCAGGGGTAATATGCAATGGGCATATGTGAAGAGCATATCTCCTACTGTTGCCAGAGGCAACTTCCAAATGGCCCTGCTTCCTTAATGATAGAGCAATTCTGTGGATCTTCACACTTTGCAGTAGACTATATATGTAGTTGACATTTTAGTCATGTTCTCCTGCTCCTGCCCCTTGCCCTGGAGAGAGCAAGACACTGAGGTGAGAGAAACAGGTGAGCAGGTACTTCTTTATTCTACTGTCTTCCTTTGTTAGTGACCCCATACCACTAATCAAACTTGCATCATATCACATCTGCATCATAGTCAAGGCTTTACCACCCTGATCCATGCCAATAGAGATGGTTATATTTTTGTGAACAGATTTAAAAATATGATTTCATTTTTTTTTTCATTTAATGGATCCAGGATAATTTATTGGGGAAATTTTCTTTAATTCTGTAGTAATTGCAGCGCCTATAGCAACTGACAATGAGCATTGAAAAGGTCCAGTATTAATCAAGCCATACAACTACCACATACAAGAAAATCCTATTGCTAAAGCCACATATATTGCCTAATAGAAAAAAATAAACATAATAAGCTGTTTATTTTAAACAACAAGCTGCCTTGCACCCCTATAACCCCTGCTACCTTTACATATATTAAGTTCTAAGATTTCACAATTACAAAGAAAATCAAACATTTATTATTCTGTGTTTACATTATATCAGAATTATTAGCAACAACACCATCACATCTCAAGAAATGGCACCCTTGATAATAACTGAGACTCAGTCATAATGATTTGTTGACCAGTTCCACAGCAAATACCCTTTTTTTATTATTTGCAAGGAAAGTAGCATTGCGAATGTTTTTTAAAAATTCAGACCACCAGCTGCAAGCTGGAGATTTTAATTTTAAATGCAAAAGCACTTTTTCTCCTGTCTTGCCACCAAATGTTGAATGTCTTGTGAGAACGTGTGAGAAAGACATGTATGAATTAATTACCAAAAGAAATGGTAAGAAAAGGTATTTTAACTTAGAGAAAGATGAATACAATTCGTTAATGAACTTAAGAAACAATGAGAATATTATTATTATAAATGCTGATAAAGGAGGGGTGTGGTACTCCTTGAGAAAGATATGTATATTGAGACGATTGAAGCCACATTAAGAGCGAATGATACCTATTTAGAATTAGACTTAGGTGGAGTGAAGAAAATTATTAGTAATGTCAGAGATGAATTATATGACATTCTGATGTGCAGGCAGGTCAGTAAAGAAATGTTTGAGTTCCTTTATATAGAGGAACCCTTGATACCGACACTTAAAGGTCTACCTAAAGTGCATAAATCAGCTGAACCTATGCTGATGAGACCGATAGTGTCAGGTAGACATTGGGCAACTTATAATATTTCCAGATTTCTAGAAAAAATGTTGAGGCCAATAGTTAACAAAGTGGATACAATTCTTAGAGACACACACCATCTACTGGAAGACCTTGAATCTTTTGAATCCTTGGGAATAAAAAATAGAGAAGTATTAATGGTCACACTGGATGTATGTGATCTTTTCACGTGCATCCCTAATGAGTATGGCACCCAAGCTGTAAGGGAGGTAATGGCAACGGAAAGTGGATTTTCTAGAGATAGACAGATCTTAGTTGGTCAATTACTAGAGACAGTGTTGAGTTGTAATGCATTTATGTTTAACAATAGATATTATTTGCAAACATGGGGTGTCGCCATGGGCACCCCATGCGCAAATTCATACGCAAATTTAGTACTATACAGCTGGGAATTAAAACATGTATTTAACAGCCCTTGGATGAGTAAAATAAAAATATACAAAGGGTTTGTAGATGATGTGTTATTAATGTGGGATGGTACTGTTGATGAAATAAAAGAATTTGTAAATTACTTGGAAGGAACAACGCAATTCCTAAAGTTTACCTATGAGTACTCATATGAAGAGATAAGCTTTCTAGATATAACTTTATACTATGACATTAACAATAAACTAATGTCGAAGCTATATAGGAAAAGCTGTTGGAGAAATACTATTCTTGAATATACTAGTATGCACCCTAGGTATATGTTCTCAGGCATAATAAGTGGGCAATTTTGGAGATTAACAAGAATATGCAAGAATCCAGCTTTGTTAAGCATTGAAGCAGATAGAATGGAAAGTCTGTTTTTAGAGAGAGGGTATGATATCAATTTGGTACAAGGTATAAGAAATAGAATTATTCCCCAAGGAAATACTAGAAGAGGTACTCAAGAACACAAATCGATAGTGAAGAAAAAGTATAATAGGTATAGTGATCGTAGACCTATGATGCCAAGTAGACAGACCACCAAGATCAGCGTGATCTTGAAATACACCAATGATATTAATGCTATCAAAGAAGTAGTGAACAAACATTGGAACATTTTAACTGTAGTAGATGAAACTAGGACTATAGTAGGTGATAGACCAGGGTTTGTGTTTCGTACCGCTGATAATTTGAAAACAATGTTTTCACTTAATCTACAGAAGAATATATATATATGAGAGATGTTGATCACATGATCCCTGGGACATATCCATGTGATAAATGTAGTATGTGTAGATATATTACGGATCAACAAGAATATACACATCCAAATGGATATTTTAAATATACACCTAGGATGAGAACTAGTTGTGATACCAGCAATTTGATATATATGGCCAACTGTGACTCATGTCCAGCATTTTATATTGGTCTGACTAAAAGAAAACTGAGACAACTTATATATAATCATATATACGATATCAGGAAACAGCATGAGCTGAATGCTCTAGCCAAACACATTAGTTCTCACCCTACACATCATTTTAAATTTAGAGTTTTACAAACTTTACATAATAGTCCCAGGTTGGGTGATAATAACAATGCTTTAGCGAAGTTGGAAATGGAATGGATCTTCAGATCAGGGGCCCACAGAGATCCTGGGATCAATAATTATATAACAGTGAAACCATTTTTAGAATAGATGGATGCCTAGGTATGACTGTTCAAGAAAGTAAATAAATTTATTTTGTCCATTTCATAAATATTGGTCTAAGACCAATATGTACTATAAATATTATACACACTATTTAAACCAGGCTCATTAGAATGGGCTATAAGACTCTTATGCACATGTTTTTATACATTTCTGCAACTGTCTCCATGTATAGTTAATTGTTATGACAATATATTGAAATTGGTTTGTGTTAAGGGATGTAGGGATTAGCAATAGACACATATATGGAAATATAATGATTCACTGGCACCTTAAATTATTAAATTACTATCAATTGAGTTCTTCCTAAAGATGTTTCACTTTGTTTTTTCATTATATAGAACCTAGAGTGTTTTTTTGGGTTATTGAAATTTGCCACTGTTCATGAAAAACATGCTTTATTTGAAGAATATAGGATTAGTATATATGACTGTGATTCTATTATACAGTGTACAAAAAAGTATTTATGTACATTTAATGAATTTTATTTAGAGGTAGAATTCTTACAGAAAATGCATTTGTAGAATGAAATTTACATAAAGGATGCATGTGATAGTTAAGATTTTTAGATATATGCTAAGGTTTAATTTATGATATATAGTGTAGAGAAATTAGTATTAAATGAATTAAGTTTCCAATTTCATTGGAAACTGGTCTAAAATTTAGATTTTTAAGATTTTAATAGATATATATTATATATTCTTCATATCATTTTTTATTATTTTTTATTATTTGTTATTTGTTATAAGGGATTTTTTAGATTATGATGACCATACAAGGGCATGGAATGATAACAGGAAATGGGTAGTGTTATGTAAACAAGAGGCTCGTGCTTCCTATATGTTTATTTTTCATTCTTTATTCTTTATTAAATATTCTTCAATTATGTCTTTACATCTATTTATTGTTGAACCTAATATATTTATTAGGGGGTACAGAATGACATATAGTAGATATCGGAAGATTTTCTGAGAATAAATTGGATCGCTGCTTATTTTGCAGATGTCAAGATGAATTATACTGTAACATTAACATCTCAGGTATGACGCTTTCAGCAGTGACAGTGCCATACATCAAGAGCGTATGTGCACGCCTCTAGAAGTAGAATATGAGGAAAATGTAACTTGCTCGTAGCTGCCTATTTTGTAGATGTTAAGATGAATTACACTGCAGTGGTAATACTTTAGGCACAACGCTTTTAGTAGCAACAGTGCCTTACATCCTGAGCGTGCGTGCACGCCCTTAGAAGTAGAACATGTAGGAAAATGCAACTTGTTCTGAGGTTTACAAGCATTGAAATGGTCTTAATGAGATATGTATAAGTAACTATGAATTATGGAATGTTAAGACAACGTTATTTTTGTCTTCATATTTAATGTGGGATGTTATTATTCCCGATAAGTTTATCTTTACTTATCCCTGTAAAGTAAATGATATGAAATGCATAGCTTTAAACGATGTGCAGAGTAGATCTTAATTAATTGGTTAATTATGGTTCAACAGTTTAATTGTTTTAATGATTTGGATAATTGTTAACAATGAGATGTATATAAACAGTTAGGTTGAAAGCTTTGAATTGTATCTGAAGAAGCATGCAAGACGCATGTGAAAGCGCTTATACATCCTTTTATCGATTGGAATAAAGCACGTATTTTAGAAGACTTCAGTGTTCTCGTGGTGTGTCCTGGAAGATTTGTTTTGTCATTTTAACTTCATACTTGCTACAGGACACTTTAGGAGGACAGTGGCAATTTTTTGTTACTTTTATTCTCTTGGGTTTGTTGCTGCTACTTCCACGCTATGGAGAACACCGGGATAGAACTTGACTACAACCCGACTAACAGGGCAGGTTTGCTAGGGCTGGATGCATTCCTACCCACTCGAGGTAATCCACTGTTGGATCTGGATTTTCCAGATACAAATGATAATAACTCGACAAGATATGATGCTAATAACATGAGTGACTTCTATACAGTTCTAAGAGAATTAGAGAATAATTTGTACAAGATCCAGAGACTGGCATGGCAAAGAAAGCACTTGCAAGCCTGCATTAGTTTCAAAGTGATTCCCAGAGGCATGCGCGTTTTGTGCATGCCGACCTATGGGCAACAGTATCCTGTTCTACTAAAAAAATGGCAGGAGCTGAACTTAGAATTAAGTAATAAGTATATAAACTTGTTGTTGGAACATTTTGAACCAATAGAATCAGCTATCCAAAAAGAAATTGATGCGTCATATAGAACTATAACTGAGAAGTTTAATTCCGATGTGTTTCACAGGAAGCTGAATGATGTCTCAACACAGATAAATGTATTCAGTGAAAAGTTGAGGGTCATTAAGCAGAAAAAATTAATCAGAGATGTCAACGATTTTCGAAGAGTTGACATCTTTGTTTGGCCGAGATCTACAGGGAACAACGCGATACCAGCAGAACGTCATTTCCGCCCACAGCAGAAGCAAGCAGATAACGACGAGATGAATTCCATAGAATCAAGTTCTACCGGCCTGATTAGAACAGGAGAATTCACACACAGCACAAGGGATGTGCCAAATGTGAATGTAGATATATCGACACCACCTTCGAACCAACTAGGATTACAACAAATAGACAATTCTATTAGAACTGGGGCTATAAGGAAATCAACTGCCACAGTAACCAGGGACAAGGATGCTCCTTTTCCCATCAAACTTCATACTTTTACCAGGGGAAGATCGGAAAGCCGTGGTCCGAGGAAGCGGAAGTTCTCAACCGAGAGATACGAGAGACATCAAAAGAAAAACTGGAACTGACTACTTTGGTATTTAATTTTTCTAAACTCCATTTGTCTTTATCTGATGTTTCTTTACTTAATAAACGGTTAAATTATATACCTTCTCAAAATAGTAAATTGTCTGAGACCTTATTAGATATAAGGTTATTTGCAAGGAAAGTAGCATTGCGAATGTTTTTTAAAAATTCAGACCACCAGCTGCAAGCTGGAGATTTTAATTTTAAATGCAAAAGCACTTTTTCTCCTGTCTTGCCACCAAATGTTGAATGTTTTGTGAGAACGTGTGAGAAAGACATGTATGAATTAATTACCAAAAGAAATGGTAAGAAAAGGTATTTTAACTTAGAGAAAGATGAATACAATTCGTTAATGAACTTAAGAAACAATGAGAATATTATTATTATAAATGCTGATAAAGGAGGGGGTGTGGTACTCCTTGAGAAAGATATGTATATTGAGACGATTGAAGCCACATTAAGAGCGAATGATACCTATTTAGAATTAGACTTAGGTGGAGTGAAGAAAATTATTAGTAATGTCAGAGATGAATTATATGACATTCTGATGTGCAGGCAGGTCAGTAAAGAAATGTTTGAGTTCCTTTATATAGAGGAACCCTTGATACCGACACTTAAAGGTCTACCTAAAGTGCATAAATCAGCTGAACCTATGCTGATGAGACCGATAGTGTCAGGTAGACATTGGGCAACATATAATATTTCCAGATTTCTAGAAAAAATGTTGAGGCCAATAGTTAACAAAGTGGATACAATTCTTAGAGACACACAACATCTACTGGAAGACCTTGAATCTTTTGAATCCTTGGGAATAAAAAATAGAGAAGTATTAATGGTCACACTGGATGTACGTGATCTTTTCACGTGCATCCCTAATGAGTATGGCACCCAAGCTGTAAGGGAGGTAATGGCAACGGAAAGTGGATTTTCTAGAGATAGACAGATCTTAGTTGGTCAATTACTAGAGACAGTGTTGAGTTGTAATGCATTTATGTTTAACAATAGATATTATTTGCAAACATGGGGTGTCGCCATGGGCACCCCATGCGCAAATTCATACGCAAATTTAGTACTATACAGCTGGGAATTAAAACATGTATTTAACAACCCTTGGATGAGTAAAATAAAAATATACAAACGGTTTGTAGATGATGTGTTATTAATGTGGGATGGTACTGTTGATGAAATAAAAGAATTTGTAAATTACTTGGAAGGAACAACGCAATTCCTAAAGTTTACCTATGAGTACTCATATGAAGAGATAAGCTTTCTAGATATAACTTTATACTATGACATTAACAATAAACTAATGTCGAAGCTATATAGGAAAAGCTGTTGGAGAAATACTATTCTTGAATATACTAGTATGCACCCTAGGTATATGTTCTCAGGCATAATAAGTGGACAATTTTGGAGATTAACAAGAATATGCAAGAATCCAGCTTTGTTAAGCATTGAAGCAGATAGAATGGAAAGTCTGTTTTTAGAGAGAGGGTATGATATCAATTTGGTACAAGGTATAAGAAATAGAATTATTCCCCAAGGAAATACTAGAAGAGGTACTCAAGAACACAAATCGATAGTGAAGAAAAAGTATAATAGGTATAGTGATCGTAGACCTATGATGCCAAGTAGACAGACCACCAAGATCAGCGTGATCTTGAAATACACCAATGATATTAATGCTATCAAAGAAGTAGTGAACAAACATTGGAACATTTTAACTGTAGTAGATGAAACTAGGACTATAGTAGGTGATAGACCAGGGTTTGTGTTTCGTACCGCTGATAATTTGAAAACAATGTTTTCACTTAATCTACAGAAGAATATATATATATGAGAGATGTTGATCACATGATCCCTGGGACATATCCATGTGATAAATGTAGTATGTGTAGATATATTACGGATCAACAAGAATATACACATCCAAATGGATATTTTAAATATACACCTAGGATGAGAACTAGTTGTGATACCAGCAATTTGATATATATGGCCAACTGTGACTCATGTCCAGCATTTTATATTGGTCTGACTAAAAGAAAACTGAGACAACGTATATATAATCATATATACGATATCAGGAAACAGCATGAGCTGAATGCTCTAGCCAAACACATTAGTTCTCACCCTACACATCATTTTAAATTTAGAGTTTTACAAACTTTACATAATAGTCCCAGGTTGGGTGATAATAACAATGCTTTAGCGAAGTTGGAAATGGAATGGATCTTCAGATCAGGGGCCCACAGAGATCCTGGGATCAATAATTATATAACAGTGAAACCATTTTTAGAATAGATGGATGCCTAGGTATGACTGTTCAAGAAAGTAAATAAATTTATTTTGTCCATTTCATAAATATTGGTCTAAGACCAATATGTACTATAAATATTATACACACTATTTAAACCAGGCTCATTAGAATGGGCTATAAGACTCTTATGCACATGTTTTTATACATTTCTGCAACTGTCTCCATGTATAGTTAATTGTTATGACAATATATTGAAATTGGTTTGTGTTAAGGGATGTAGGGATTAGCAATAGACACATATATGGAAATATAATGATTCACTGGCACCTTAAATTATTAAATTACTATCAATTGAGTTCTTCCTAAAGATGTTTCACTTTGTTTTTTCATTATATAGAACCTAGAGTGTTTTTTTGGGTTATTGAAATTTGCCACTGTTCATGAAAAACATGCTTTATTTGAAGAATATAGGATTAGTATATATGACTGTGATTCTATTATACAGTGTACAAAAAAGTATTTATGTACATTTAATGAATTTTATTTAGAGGTAGAATTCTTACAGAAAATGCATTTGTAGAATGAAATTTACATAAAGGATGCATGTGATAGTTAAGATTTTTAGATATATGCTAAGGTTTAATTTATGATATATAGTGTAGAGAAATTAGTATTAAACGAATTCAGTTTCCAATTTCATTGGAAACTGGTCTAAAATTTAGATTTTTAAGATTTTAATAGATATATATTATATATTCTTCATATCATTTTTTATTATTTTTTATTATTTGTTATTTGTTATAAGGGATTTTTTAGATTATGATGACCATACAAGGGCATGGAATGATAACAGGAAATGGGTAGTGTTATGTAAACAAGAGGCTCGTGCTTCCTATATGTTTATTTTTCATTCTTTATTCTTTATTAAATATTCTTCAATTATGTCTTTACATCTATTTATTGTTGAACCTAATATATTTATTAGGGGGTACAGAATGACATATAGTAGATATCGGAAGATTTTCTGAGAATAAATTGGATCGCTGCTTATTTTGCAGATGTCAAGGTGAATTATACTGTAACATTAACATCTCAGGTATGACGCTTTCAGCAGCGACAGTGCCATACATCAAGAGCGTATGTGCACGCCTCTAGAAGTAGAATATGAGGAAAATGTAACTTGCTCGTAGCTGCCTATTTTGTAGATGTTAAGATGAATTACACTGCAGTGGTAATACTTTAGGCACAACGCTTTTAGTAGCAACAGTGCCTTACATCCTGAGCGTGCGTGCACGCCCTTAGAAGTAGAACATGTAGGAAAATGCAACTTGTTCTGAGGTTTACAAGCATTGAAATGGTCTTAATGAGATATGTATAAGTAACTATGAATTATGGAATGTTAAGACAGCGTTATTTTTGTCTTCATATTTAATGTGGGATGTTATTATTCCCGATAAGTTTATCTTTACTTATCCCTGTAAAGTAAATGATATGAAATGCATAGCTTTAAACGATGTGCAGAGTAGATCTTAATTAATTGGTTAATTATGGTTCAACAGTTTAATTGTTTTAATGATTTGGATAATTGTTAACAATGAGATGTATATAAACAGTTAGGTTGAAAGCTTTGAATTGTATCTGAAGAAGCATGCAAGACGCATGTGAAAGCGCTTATACATCCTTTTATCGATTGGAATAAAGCACGTATTTTAGAAGACTTCAGTGTTCTCGTGGTGTGTCCTGGAAGATTTGTTTTGTCATATATTAAGTTCTAAGATTTCACAATTACAAAGAAAATCAAACATTTATTATTCTGTGTTTACATTATATCAGAATTATTAGCAACAACACCATCACATCTCAAGAAATGGCACCCTTGATGATAACTGAGACTCAGTCATAATGATTTGTTGACCAGTTCCACAGCAAATACCCTTTTCTCATTTCAACTAATATGTACGTATGTATATATATATATATATATATATATATATAATATATAATATATATATATATATATATATATATATATATATATATATATATATATGTGTGTGTGTATATATGTGTGTGTGTGTGTGTGTGTGTGTGTGTGTATTACACATTTTAGCTTTTAATTACACCACACTAAGTTAGCATCAAGAACATGGATAATTTTAAGTTTCAGTTAGTACAGGTTTAAGCTCTTGACATTAGCTCCATATATTTATTTCAAATGGAGCATAATAGAATATGTTTCACTTTCTCCATTTTCTGTTTAAAAATCTTGAACATATGCCCCACTTTTGGTAACATATGGGATACTTCTTTTGCAAATAAATTTACAAAATGTGCATTTGCAAAAAAAAAAAAAAATAGACTCAAACTGACAACTAAATATAGTCACTGGTATTATTTTCTCATAGAAATTTTAGTTTTGCATTTGGAAAACAAATATATTCTCCTTAATTAATAATGCTTAATTCTGTTGATCCAGCATTTGTAAGATCCTTAATAAATCTGATTTTTTTTTTTCATTTTCTGAACTTTATGAACAACTATTTTTTTATTATTATTAGCAAATGGCTCAAACAATGTCATCACATTTGTCTGTAGGATTTCTAAAGGAATGTATAACATTTTAGTTTATTCAGAGACTTATTCTTTATTTACATGATATTGTTTAAGCCCTTTAATTGTTTAAATTCACTAGTAATTTTTTGCATATTAGTAAGTAGCTGTACTGCTTGATAATATATAATGGGGATGAAAGAATTCATGTGAAACATGAGTAGAAATTCAAATCTGTAGATAACCTGTCCAAGGCATACAGAGTTGATCAGATAGCACAAAGGAAAGAAATTAAATTTCAGAGATATGGTATAGCCTCAGTGAGAAACACCTTATTAAATGCTCAGTAGTATGTCTCGAACTGAAAACTCTAGTGTCAGACATTACTATACTAGTGTTCTTTCTAGCAGCCCATGCATTTTTTTAGCGTAGGCACCGTCCACATATGCACGCATGCTTGCATTCTTACACACACACACACACACACACACACACACACACACACACACACACACACACACACTCATTCATACCTTTACAGACATAGACATACAAAATATAGTCAATGGTGTCACTAAAATTTCTATGAGGAAATACCAGTGACTATATTTATTTGTCAGTCTGAGTCTATACTTTTTTGCAATTGTACATTTTGTAGATTTATTTGCAAAGGACATATCCAAAATGTTACCAAAACTGGGGCATATGTTCAAGATTTTTAAACAGAAATGGAGCAAGTGGAGCACACACTAACATACTCCCATCAACACATCTTTACTGGAGATACTGGTACTATGAGCACGCCCATAGGAGTGTATATGTGAATGCCATCTTTTGATAGGATTCACTTTTTAGTCCTAGAAAATAATTGTACTTGGGCAAGCAATTACTCACTTGGCTGACTAATTTAGGACCTGTGAAAATTTCCAGGAGAAATCACATAGCTAACTAACATTAGCCACTCTCACGGACTGATATTACCATGTAGCTTCACCTGCTAGACAGTCTTAGTGCTAAGGCTCCTGCAAGGTTACAGCCTCAATAGTAGAGTGGTCTTATAAATGGGAAGGTTTAACTCAATGCAAAAACTTTTCAAGATAAGTCTTTCAAATCATGACAAACCTTTCTGAATCCCATTATGTGTTTCTGAAATTTCTGTCTCACAGTGGTTAGTTCTTTGATGCATTTCCCAAATTAGGCAAATGCTTTGTGGAGTTTGCATGCGGTTTCTTTATATGTGTAGATTTTTGCTGAAGTAACTGCACAGTCTTTAGATATGCAGGTAGAACATGTTAAGCAAATATACAGAAAACATTTGTTAAGCTAGAGTAGAAAATTGATACTGTTGATTTCAAAGACATATTTGGTTACTACATATCCTATTAGAATGAACATTATTAACTCATTTACTCCAATGGAGCTCAGGAAGTTTGCAATGAAACTTCCAATGGGTGGAGCCTAAGCCTTTTGGCAGAATCAAATTATGAAACCATTTCAAACAAATGTTCATATCTCTGGAACCATAGGGGTATTAAAGAAGTGTAAATGGCAAACTCTTCAACACAAACTGTTTTTATAGTGGTAATATTCTTTAGGTTCTAGGTCTTAAACTGAATTTTATATATCAGAATAAACACAGTGACTATTGCATTTGTAATATTTTGTAAATAACTTACAATATATCAGCAACACACATACTGTCAGCAGCATTTTATTCATTCTAGCTGAGAGCTTTCAAATGAGGCTAAGGAGTTATATCTGTGTTACTTGGTTGTTGAGATATTTAAAAAATGTGAAAATTAATTCTATATAAATTAATATAATAAAAACAATAGTTCATATCTATTTACCTGCATTAGACAGAGGTCAAATTCTAATGCAGTTGAATTTGCCATTGCATATGCTTTAAGATGAAATATTTTAAAACCTAGTACAGAGCATGGTTTTGGAATTATTGATGCAAATATGACCAGGCAACATTTAACGGATGCAGGCATCAGAAGGAGTTAATTGCAGATGCACCTGGAGGCATCACTTGGATGTAATGAGTAAAGGACAACCTTAATAAATTATGGTAGATTTTAAAAGGTGATCATATTAGTACATGCAGTAAAATGACAGTTGGCATAATGGTTAAGGTTTTGTTTGCCATGCACAAGGTACAGGGTTTGAGCCTGACCTCTGGCCAATGCCTGTATGGAGTTTACATATTCTCCCTGTGTGTTTCTGTGGAATTATGCCTCCCTCCCAGAAACTTGCTGAGTGCTTCCTCCAAACTCACCAAACATTAGAGTTGTGGGCAGCAGCACAGACTCCAGATGATGCCTGCTGAGGGAAGAGTTGCATAGAACAACCACTTTGGACATCATATCTGGTGCACAGTATCCTCTGTGAAGGAGAATACATATCCCAGTTAGTGTGTCATGTCAGGGTTAGAAGCTCAAAGGTGTAGAAATTGGCATTATGTGATTTGGTTGCCTTGACTAATGATGCCAAAAAATAGGCATGGTTATTTTCTGGTGATAAATGGGTTTTGGACTCGGCCATCGCCAACCTGTGACAGGGACCCATGCTATGGGTGGGAAGGGTTTATGTGTACTCATTGCCCAGTGTGTACCTACCATAAATCCCTGCCTTGGGTGAATAAGGTACTGGCCAACCAATGTCCACTTAACCAGCTTGGGTTAGCTGGGATCACTCTGCTGAACAAAAGATCAATGTAAAAACAATCAGCCTGCCAAACATGAACTAACAATTGTTACATTCAGTAATGGTTCACTGACGGGATGGAGTTTGGAAGTGGATGACATGATAGTCAGGAGGAGGCTTGACATCCTTTGCATCCAGGACACAAGGTGGACGGGCAATGCAGCAAAGCTACTTTGGAGGAGGACAGTCTAGAAATGGTGTGAGAATTGTGGTGATCAAAATTAATGAAAGACTCATGGCAATCAAGACTCCATTGTAAGGATAGAACAGTATTCAGAATCTCAGCATATGCCCCTCAACTGGGTTGTGATAGTGAGGAAAAGTGTGCATTCAGGCAGCAGTTGCAGGACCTTCAAGATAGAGCAGGACAACATGAGCTGATGTTTATAAAGGGGGACCTGAATGCATATATCAGGGCAGACAGAGCAGGATATGAGGACTGGATGAGTCTGCATGAGTTAGGCAACAGGAATAAAGAAGGGCATCCATTCTAGACTTCTGTCAGGCAAATGGCTTGATGGTGTCCAACACATGGTTCAGCAAGAGAAACAGTCCATGGATCACATACAAGAGTGGCCAACATGCAACTTGGGTAGACTTTCTACTAGTAAGAAGAGAATCAGTGTTTGCAAAATCATCCCCAGTGAACTAACGAACCCAGGCATAAACTACTGATTGCCACAAATAGCTGCAAGCAGTGGCCGAGACACTTTAAGGTCAACAGAGACTAGGCTGAAGACCTGAAAGTTGACTGGAGAGAAAGCACATCAGTTCAAGGAAATAGAGCTCTAGCCCTAGAGGAAATAGATGGAAATTAAGAAGAGTGGCAGTATCCAAAACAGCATATATGAAGATAAACAGATATTTGGCAGAGCAAGGAATGGAATAAGGTATATAAGGAAAGCAGGTGGGGGAATGCAGAAGTCCAGGAAGTCATCAAAAGAAATAAAGAGTACAGGAAAAAGTAGGAGATAGAAAAGATAGACCAGGCTAAGAAGAAATATTGGTTGGATAACAAAGAGGCCAAAAGAGTAGTTGCAACAGAAAAGAACAAGGCATCACAGGCACTCTATCAGCTTAGATAAACTGGCAAAGATAGAAAGATAAAGAAGACAGTTATCACATACCCTACATACAGGATGCCAACAACAAGCAGGACACAGGACACCAAAGGCAGATGGAAAGAGTACTTCCAGCAGCTTCTGAATGAAAAAATGCCCAAAGAATCTGTACTACTCCAGGCACAGCCTTTGATGAAAGAAGATTACCCCGCCCTAGGAGAAGTAAGAACAGAAAAAGAAGTCACAGAAAGCAGCAGGCTCAGATGAGTTCACAGCAGATATGATCAGGATTTTGGGTGAGTCAAGAGAAAAATGGCTCCTTAGGGAGCTCATAACAATAAGGAGAGAGAAAGGCATATTCCAGATGACTGGGGAATACGCATATTAATGCTAGTGTTCAAGAACAAAGGGGACTCAAACAAATGTGGGCAGTACATAGGTATCTATCTCTTGTGACACTGCATGAAAGTTCTGGGTAGGGAGACTGATAAATAAATATGCAGGGTAGCAGAAAATAAGAGGGGAGATGAGCAGTTTGGTTTCAGATCAGGATGTAGCACAACAAACCTGAGGTTTGCAGACAGATAGCTGAGGAAATATTAGTATCTCAAAACTGCATTTCTTTGAACACCAAAATGTCGACACGTAAACAGCAAAATCCAAAAAGCATGAATGACCACTTCCATGAATTTTTTCCTAGGGAAGAAATTCACTTGGCTGACCAAAAGCAAAACAAACTTTCAAACCTGAATCAAGTGGGGGGCTCTGTCCCCCAAACCTCACAATGTAGGGGTTGTGCCCCCACCCCCTAACTAAATATACCAACTCTGAGATCGCTCTACTTCGGAGAAAAGGTAAAATTCCTGATAACGGCCAAGTAAATTTTTTTCCCTGGGAAACAATTAGTGGAAGTTGCCATTCGTGCTTTTTGGATTTCACTGTTTATGTGTCAACATTTTGGTGTTCGAAGAAATGCAGTTTCGAGGTACTAATATATACCTGAGAAATAGCTAGAGAAGAGGAAAGAGTCAAAATGGGGATTTCTAAACTTGGAGAAATCATATGACAATTTCCCAAGAAAGCTGACTTGGGCAGTCTTGCAATGGTTATGTGTCCCAGAAACATTGATAGACTTAGTGCAGGGTATGTACTAGGACCCGATGATACAAGCACAAACAGTACTCAGACTTACAGAGGAATTCTTGATGGGACTGGGTGTGTATTTGGGTTCGGTTCTGAGCTCAGTGCTATTCATATTGGTGATGGTGGGTCTTTGTGATGAATGAACGCCTGAATGAGGAGGTCAAAGTTAGAATCAGATGGGCTGCAGCCAAATGACAGAGAGACTCAGGGGCAGTGTATGACAGAAGGATGCCAAAAAAGTTGAAAAGTAAGTATGGTAGAGAGATCTGGGGCTGAAAGCTGAGCAGTTGAGGAAACTTGAGATGAATTGCCTAATGAGTGGTTGGATGCACACTGTGGGACAGACAAAGAAATAAGGACAACTTAGCAGAAGTTCATGTAGCTCCAAATGCACAGAAGCTCAGAGAGAACACATTACGGTACTTCGAACACATGTGCTAGAAAGCAAAGACAATCTGCTATAGAAGATTTGGGACAGAAAGGAAACATGCATGATGCAACAAGGACAGCCAGCAAAGAGATGCATTGATTGTGTGAGAGAAGACCATTGACTATCAGGCATGACTGTTGAAGAAGGTATGAGAGGGGCATTGACAGGAGAGAGATGATGACTGTTGACACCACATCCCAACACCATGTAGAAAACGGATAAAATGGGGTTAATGATAATGATGATGGTTACCCTTTCAAACCATTCAACTACACCATACATTATATAAATCAACACTAGAAACTAAATAAAATATGCCGAGTGTTATCTTAAAAGCAAGTTCAAGGTTGAGTGCTTTCACCTTTAAATTATTAAAATTCTGTTGTAAAGAGTTTATTTAAATGCTGCAAATTTTTCTCTCAAATATATTGTTTATTTTCAATTAAAATAACATTTACATAATATATTTTAATATCATTTTAAACAACTATATACAATATTTACAATAGCCTGACTTTCAATTATATACACTGTATGTTATTAAATATAGAAATAACAGATCCGTTATCAGAGATACAATATTGATTATTGAAGAGTGTCCAACAAAGATATAACTTTCTTCCAAGGATTAGTTACCAATGGCCTGGGATAGATTCATAGTTCTTTGATTTTTATTTCCATCAATGCAGTTGTCTTCAGTAAAGTGTAGAATTCTTCCAAGGTTGGGGGTGTATTTGAATTCCACTTTCTGGTTACGCATTTACTAGATATAGCAAGTATTGTCCATAACAAATACATATTTGTCTTATTCGGTTAGGGACCTTCATTTACATTTAGTATTATCAATACTTTAGTTAAGGTAAATGATAGATTAAATAAAGCTTGTCAAAATGATTGATTCCATTCTAATATGATTTAATTTCATAAAAAATATGAATCCAGTCTGCTTTATTTGACTTTTCACACCTCCAGCAAAAAACATTTTTAGTAGTACTGATCTTTTTAATTCTATCTGGTGTTAAAAATGCTCTATGTAAGTATTTCCAGTTAAATATTTTCTAGTACTGTGTTAGAGGTGTAATTAACTGATAGTAAAACGTTACTTTTAATTTCTTCTGTTAACTGCAGTGACTGACCTTTGGTTAAGAACTGCCAGTATGGTGGTTTGGAAACTGTTTTATATGTTATTAACTCTTTATATATATTTGAAATGGAATTTTTCTTTTCACAACTATTATATATAAAGTCATACAGAAAACTTATTAGATTTGGAATATCTTTAAATGAGGAATTATTAATTAATCTGCATAAATCTTGAGTGTACATTAGAATGCTTTGTAAGGTTAACCAGTCCTGTGTTGGAATATTGTAAGCAGTTTTTATCATATGTATATCTAAAATATTTAATTTATTTACACATTGAAACCAGAATAAAAATCCATTTTGTTCCCAGGAGGTTATTGTTTCCCTATATATTTTGTGAGGACAGTTCTTAGTGATGGTAAATGGAGTTAAAAGGTCAAACCAAAGTTTTAGATCTATGTTTGCATTGATAAGTTTCCCAAAGGAATTGATGTAATGATTAATCAGTGTTGTTTTAGAAGGTTTTGTTATATTATATTGTATACTTATGCATAGTATGTAACAGGGTTTGTTTGATTTGTCTGCTATTAAACATTTTTTAACAGATTAAATTCATTTGTTAATATAGCTGTTGTTATTCTTTCCAGTTGGCAAAATAATTTGGGTTTATCCAGTCTATTGTAGTTTTAAGCACAGCTGCTTTTATACATGTTTCTATTTCTGGGAAGTTCAATACCCCTTGTTTCCAGGGTCTAATGTGATGAGTTAGAGCCACTCTATTCTTTTTGGGATACCATAAAATGTTATTAAACATGAGTTTATTTCTTTAAGAATGCATCTTTCAGGAATTAACTGTATTGCTAATGCTACATATGGTACTTTTGGCAATAAGACCATTTTTATTAATTGCAATCTGTCTTCAAAAGTTAATATAATTTTGTTCCACTTTTCTATATATATATATATATTTTATTGTTTCAATAATGTTTTTATAATTTATTAACATTGTTTCATTTATATTTTTGCATAACACTATTCCTAAAAAATTTAGCGTAAGTTCTTGTTTTCCTATATTGGATTTATCTGTAACTTGTAGGTCTTTTTTCTTATTTAAAAATAGAAATTTTGATTTTGATCTATTAAAGTGTAGACCTGAAATCTTATAAAATTTCTCCATTACTTCTTCTAGCTCTCCTAATGACTCTCTGGAGTTTGAAAGGGTTAATAAAATATCATCAGCAAAAAGCATTATGTTAGATATATACTGGTCATAGACTTATATTCCTTTTATTCTTGGATTATTACATATTATATCTGCAAGTATTTCTATAGCCAAAGCAAATAAAATAGGAGAAAGGGGGCATCCTTGTTTAGCACCTTTTGTTATTTGGATAAATTCTAAGGTGAAAGGACCTAATTTAATGTAGGCTAAGTTATTAATATATATGTTTTTTAGTAATAAGATGAAGGGAGAAGGAAATTCAAATAATGCTAATGTTTTAAATAGATATTCCCAGTTGAGGGGATCAAAGGCTTTTTCTGTGTCTAATCTGATTGCAAGTGTTGCTCTATCTTCTTTATTCACATAATCTATAAGAGTAAGTATCCTTTTAATATTATCATGTGTGTGTCTGCTAAATAAAAATCCAGTTTGATCATTATTAATTGTCTTTAAACGTGGGATTTTCATTCTGTTTGCTAGGATTGACATGAATATTTTGTAATCATTATTCAGTAATGATATAGGTCTGTATGAGGTGCAAAGGTCTAATGGTTTATTATCTTTTGGAACTGGTGTTATGAGAGAATATTTCCATGAGGGTGGTATTTTTGCTTCTGACTGGACTTCTAGCAAAGTTTTATGACAAAGGGAGATTACCATAATATTTCCATAATTACACCATCTATCCCTGGAGCTTCGTTAGATTTACTTTCTTTTATCTTGTCAACGATTTATTTTATAGGATATAGGTTTTTGTAGGTATAGTTTTAAGTTTTCAGGGTTTTTTTTATATTGATATGGTTTGTATCTAAGTTTATTTGGCTGGTATCTAAATATTCTTTTTTGAAGTCTTCCATATAATGGAACTGAAATGCTTCAAGGATGTCTATTATATCCGATACTTGTTTCCTTTTCTTTTCATGATATATACTACTAATGTTATTTGGTTTAGATTGTATTTTAATTCTTGTAGATAAGTTATGTAGATATCTGGGGGAGGGGGATAATGTTTATTTTTAATTTTTCCAAGGCTAGACAAGTTTTGTGTGTTAGAATTTTATTATATTTTTATTTAATTCCTCTGTTTCTTTTTTTTTGGACAATTCTGATTTTTTAAAATTTTGCTGTCAAGAGTCTGGTTTGCAAGTCTAATGATTCAAATTCCCACTCTCTAACTTTGTTTTTGTACCAGCTAAGGGTCTTACCAAATAAATATGCTTTTAATGAGTCCCAAACCATGACTCTACTGATTTCTGTTGTATTATTAATTTCAAGAAATAATTGTAGTTCTGACAACATCCACGGTCAGAATTCTTTAATTTTCCTGATATATGATGGAATTCTAGTTGAGGTAATTAAAGGTTTAAACTCTGTTTGGAGCTTTATTATCAGAGACTCATGATCTTAGAAGGGGCATGGAACTATTTAGAAGTTGAGGATTTTTGTTTGTAAATCTTGAACTACAAATAATTTCTCTATTCTGGTTTGTGTTCCAAATCTATGGTCTTTATGGGAAAATAATAAGGATTGATCATTGTTTACTTTAAATGTGTCTATTAAATGAAATGAATCAATCCATTTTTTAAGGATTTTGAAATAGTTGCTATGCAAAAAGACTTCTTGGTGGTTTCAGAAGCTTCTAAGGTACAATTAAAGTTTCCTCCCAGTATAGGATCTCCTTTATAATTGTTGGAAATAAAATCTAGGTGTTTTTTAACAATTCCTGCTCCAATCTCTGGGAACAAATATAGATTAGCTAAGGTCCATATTCTGTTATTAAATTTAATTATAACAAATACTAGCAGACCTTCTTTGTCTTCATATTTATAAATAACTTTTGGAGTGATTATGTTTTTCTTCCAGAGAATTGTTACTCTTTTTGTCTTTGTAGTATAGGAGGATTCAGCTAAGACTGTATAGTCCTTAGGGTTCCAAATAAAGCTATCATTAGTCTTAAAATGCATTTCCTGGAGAAATACTACTTGTGCCTTATTTAGATTTAAATATTTTAATAAGTTTGATCTTTTATTTGCATTATTTAAGCCATTAGTATTTAATGATAAGAATGTTAAATCCATTTTTAGTTATTGTTGGAAGAAACTTTTTGATTCTTTTTTATTTTGATTGTAGTAGTTATACCATATTCTTTGATAAAATTGGATGTTATTTTTATGTGTGTAAACTTGGGAGTGTAATTTGATGTTCTTTCTTCTTTAAATATAAGTAGGGTAAAATTCTGGTCAGGCTTTAAAAAAGTACTTCTATGAAACATGAATTCTAAAGTATCAAATACAAGTAAATATGAATTTCCCATTAAACATGGAATGAAAGTCATTCCTAATCCAATAAATAAAGATAGATCTACTAGATTATCACTCATACCTTTAATGAACAATATCAACTGAGCTCCATATGTTAAATTATTATATGGAGAATTTTCTTAAAAGAGATATAAAATTCTATATTATTCTATTATTGTTCTATAGTATTTTATATATCAGGATGGAATGTTAGTAGTGTAAACAATTATGTTGACTTAGAAAATATCCAATATTTAGTTACCCTTAAGAGATCCCAAACATGTCAGATATGTCATTTTGGATAAATTAAATGCAACAGAGAAGCATACACTAAATTAGCCAACAACAAATAGATTATTACTAAAATAATTTAACTAAAAGGACTCTACAGGAGACAATATGAATTTACTGTAGGTGTACTGTCTTCCTTTACTTTCCCACTCTTCAGCTAACCAACTTCAACTTACACTTATGAAAAGACATGGCTTATCAGTGGTATCCTGACTCTGAGTAGAGGTGCCCTACATCCTAGTGTGCAGTGCTTTTACATATTTATACATTTACAAAGCAGCGTCTAAGAATAAACTGAGATCACCCTGACAATTCCCATCCTGCATAGGGCACCTCCTGTTTCCAGAATGGGTAATCACATCAGGTCTAGAATGAATGTGAAGGTATCTATACGGTAACTAAGACTTACCTTAGGTAAGTATTAATCAAATAGTATTTAGAGCATTTAGAGAGTTCTCGGGGCAGTTAGAATACTCTTAGGCCTCTCCTCCCTTGACCAAAAACAGAGATTTCCCTTCTCTTTCTTTCCCTTGTTTTAAATCAGTACTAATAAAAGAAATTCAGCAAACATAGGTAAACAGAAATAACATTCAGTAGTCTGTCTTGTACATGACTTGCAATCCATTAAACAAGTCAGTGACTAACATCACTTTAGTAAACATTATAAAGACAAACTAGAAATAACTTTCTAGCTCGTTATATTTTCTGATAAAGCAAAAAGTTAACAATAAGCTATTTTAACTAAAAGTATCAAGCATTTCAATTTTTCCTTGCATGTATACAGTTCTACTTATAATGTAGTGTCAAAAGCTGTCTTTGAAATCTGTACAATACTTCACTTCTTCAAATCATTCCTTTTTCAATTCAGGTTTTGTTTTGTCAAAATGGCAACAATATTTCAAGGGCACAATTAATATTTGGATTAATGTTTCAAATAAATAACTTGTCAGTTTCCAATTGAGTTAGGTTCGAATGTATGGTTAGTGCAAATATAGCATGTTGCAAAAATATTATGTATTTTTTAGTGTGCTCTAGAGACTGTCATATGCAAATGACATATGTAATGTAGCATATATAGAGCAGATAGCTTATGGATCTAGATTGTTAAAGTAAATTATGCTTATTAATATCAGGCAGTTTCATTTAAATTCACAAGTAATTTGGGAACATTTCAGTTGAGTTTCCAGGAATGTGTAGTCAAATGTGAGTAACTGAGTCCACTTTTCCTCATAAACATATGTCACAGTTCATTAAACTAAGCAGATTCTAACATCTGTCTAATAATCATTATAAAGACAAAGAATAGTAATTTCCTAGCTCTTCAAACTTTCTGATATTGCAAAATGTTGACAGCAAGCTATTTTAACTGGAAGACTAAAACATTTCAATACTTCCTTGTGAGTATATATTTTTACTTTTCTATAGTGTCAAGAACTGTCTTTGAAATCTATGCATTACTTCACTTCTTTCAAGTCATTCATTTTACAGTTCAGATTATATTTTGTCAAAATGTCAATAGCATTTGAAGGGCACATTAAATATTTAAACTGATATTTTAAATGAATAGCTATCAGTTACCAAGTGATTTTGTACAGAGTGTGAGGTAACTGCAAAGATAACATGTTGCAAAAAGTAATATGTGCCTTTTCATATGCTCTAGAGACTGACACGCTATGTTAAACCCATTAAACATAGTGAGACAGCTTTACAAAAAGCTATGGAGAAAGGAAGATCTCCGTTACTTTTTTAAAGCTGTTTCGCTATGTTAAACTCCTTTAACATAGTAAGACAGTTTCTAAAAAGCAACGGAGATCTTGCATTCTCCATTGCTGTAAAAAAAAAAAAAAAAAAAAAAAAAATAGACTTATACTAATGGAAAAATTCCGAGCAACCAGACCTTTTTCCATTAGTATAAGTCTTTGATTTACAAAATGCATGCTGACCAATCAGCGTGCACATTTTGGAATATTAATGGGGTGTCGTTGTATAATACTGTTTAATCAAGCAGCTACATTTCACTGCACATGTAGTTTGGGAACATTTCAGTTGTGTTTCCAGGAATATGTAATCCTATGAGGATAAATCATAAAATACAAAATAATCCTATTATGTATTTATTTTACCTTGTTTAGTTTGTTTTTCATTTTAATAACTAAACATTACTTTTTCTTATTATTTGTTATCTGTGAGGCTAAAAGCACCGTGCAGATTCACAGTGTCCTTAGAAACTGCAATTGTTTACTGTTGCTATGGCAATGCAAATCGAATGTGAAGAAAGCTTCACTTCTCTTAACCAACAGTACATTTTTCCCCACATTTTTATGTATTTGTTAATACTAAAAGGAAATAATTCAAAGGACATATGTATATGAATGGAACATTTCAGAGTTAATCATGAACATGTCCCCAATCCCGATAAGCATAACAGTGACTATCATTAATCTAATAAATATTGTAATAACAATTAATTAAGTTCACTATTCCAATTAGTCTACCTTAAAACTAGATTTTAAACTATTATTTATCTATGTATAGATAGTGAGTTATTAAATATATACATACTATATTAATATAGTAAATATATGTGTGTGAATGAGAGGGTGGATAGAGGAATGGTGAGGATGCAAGGAGTAGTTGTGTGTGAATGAGAGGGTGGATAGAGGAATGGTGAGGATGCAAAGATTAGAGGTGGCGAAGGTGGATGAGTTTAAATACTTGGGGTCATAGTTCAGAGTAATGGTGAGTGTGGAAGAGAGGTGAAGAAGAGAGTACAGGCAGGATGGAGTGGGTGGAGAAAAGTGTTAGAAGTCATTTGTGACAGACGAGTACCTGTAGTAGTGAAAGGGAAGATCTTCAAGAGTGTAGTGAGACCAGCTATGTTATATGGGTTGGAGACAGTGGCTTTGACAAAAAGGCAGGAGTTTGAGCTGGATGTGGCAGAGTTAAAGATGTTAAGATTTGCACTGGGTGTGACAAGGGTGGACAGGATTAGGAATAAGTATATTAGGGGGTCAGCCCAGGTTGGAAGGTTTGGAGACAAAGCCAGAGAGGCAAGGTTACATTGGTTTTCACATGTGCTGAGGAGGGATGCTGCGTATATTGGGAAAAAGATGCTAAGGATGAAGCTACCAGGTAACAGGAAAAGAGGAAGGCCTAAGATAAGGTTTATGGATGTGGTGAGAGAGGACATGCAGGTGGTTGGTGTGACAGAGCAAGATGCAGAGGACAGGAAGAAATGGAAACAGGTGATCTGCTGTGGCGACCCCTAACGGGAACAGCCGAAAGAAGATTATGATTAATATAGTAAATAGCAGAAAATTTAGAAAGGGAGACACGATGCAGTTTACATAAATAATGAGAAAAGAGAGAAGAGAGAAAGAAAAGAGAAAATACACATATACTATGTATGCTGACTTACAGTGTAAATATTTTATGTGCTATAAAACTTTCTTTTTGTGAAAGAAAAGTACCCTGTTTTACATACCTGAGGTAATGTGAAAACTCTCGTGTTATCTATTTTCAAAAATTATAGATAAAGATTCCAGTAGTTAGTTACCTTTTTTTAAAATTCCAAGCAGTAAAATCAGTCCTTTAAACTAATGATAAAACAATTCATATCATAGTAGATGCTTTGAGAGATTTGGCTGTAACAGTATCAGTCTTTTGCTTCTTCTTTTTGACATCTGTCCAGACATTTGTTTCTTTTGTTCTCTTGAGAGAAGGCGACATCCAATCCATATCTTCTGGTAAAGTAATCACATTAATAGTTTTACTAAATGAAGAGGCTTCCTCTAAGTCAATAAAAGTCCTCATCTCGGCATACAGTATGCTAATCTTAGCTGGATATGCAAGTTGTGCCTTGATGTTATTTTGTTTCAGAAACTTTATCATTGGCCACACTTTTTTCCTTTGTTTCATTATTCTAGATGCATAGTCGTTCTCAAATCATATCAGGCTCTGTTTATATTTTAGAGGTGCCTTCCTCCAAGCAGATCTTAAAATCAGTTCCTTGTCCAGGTTTAAAGAAATTTGATAATTATTGACCTAGGAGGACAGTTTGAGTTAGTGGCAGGTTTTCCAAGAGCTCTGTGTGCCCTTTCAATGCCAAAGGAAAGTCCATCTTTTAAATTTAAAAAGTCAGGGATCCAGCTTGATAAAAAGGAAATAATATCCTCACCTTCTGTATTTTTGGGTAATCCGAAAATCCTGATGTTATTTCTCCTCTCCCTATTTTCCAAGTCCTCTACTTTATTAACCAACCAAGTGTTTTGTTTAAGAAGCAGTTCTTTCTGTGTTTCCTCTTCCTTAAGTCTGCTTTCCAAGTCATTTGGAGAAACGTCTATTCCTGTTATCGCTGTCTGGTGTTGTTGTAGTTTTGTTGTAGCATTTCCTTGAGGGTGTCAGCCTGTTTTTGACTGCTTGTTTTAAGATTTTCCAGGTTCTCTTTAATATCATCCATCTTCAAAGACAACTCCTGCATGGTAGATGGCATCTGTTGTAGTTCCTTCTTTAAGGCAGCATCCTGGTGAGAAATCTTTGAGTTGCTCATTTTAACAAGTGAATATATCTCCAAGCTTTTTGACAGGAAATTATTTGTAAAACTTCACCAAAGTTTCTAATTATGTAAATCAGTCCATTAAGATTTTATACTTTGAAGAAAAAGAGAATATTTTTTTCCTGACTTATTTAACTAGTTATATGGAGCTCTAAAATACTGCTGCTTTCAGTTAGCCATTGAGGCTCCACCCCCCCCCTTTGTTTCACCTGAATGCTGTAAATTTTGTTCTAAATAAATCTAAAATAAAACATGAAAATAAAACCAAAACAGATGAATAACAAACTAAACAAAAAAGTCATCCACTGCTAAGGCACATAATGCATGTCAAACAATTCTATATCAAATTCAAATAAACATCAGTTAATTACTCAACCATTCACTGACTAAACCACTAAAATTCAAAATTCTTTAAGTGCCCTAGCATACAAACAACTATAAAAACATTTTATACATATTCAAAAAAGAATGAGACGTAGACGGCTGTAAAATCCAGAATAGGCCTTTACTTGGTGCAAACAGAAGCGCTTTCACAATTAAGCTTCTTCAGGTGTATACAAGCACTGAGAACTACCACACCTTTATACTCATATTGCATCACATGTGACATAGTCATATGACTAAACCTATCTATCAAAATTTATTCACATATTAAAAATAAAAAATTATATATTGCAAACAAGAAAATATGCATTCAAATTTAAAAACAAGAAAATATACATTCAAATTTAAAACACACAGATAAGAATATCTAACATTAATCAGATGTATATGAGTGCATATAGTGTAAGTCTATTATCTACGAAGGGGTCTCATCTTAAGCTTAGGTTTTAGGGGAATACACTCATTCAAACCATGTCCCTCTAAAGCCCTTAGTTTCGTGATCCAAACTGCTTCTAAATTCTCTGTCTTATTACGTATATCCCCACGTCTCATGCTTTCATGTAACAAAGCTATCACTTTAAACTTAAAAGTGTGAGAACTGTCAAATTCCATCACATGCTTGGCTAGTACATTATTCCTATTGCCTTTTCTGATATTATAAATATGTTCCCTGATCCGATCTTTCAAATACCTATCCGTCTTTCCCACATAAAATTTTCTTTTACTATTTTATACATATTGTTTAATTCAATCCAGGATGTTTAGCAGACTGCATTTTTAACTGCCATAATGTTTCTCTCTTTAATAATTGATTTTTACAACAACCTCCTTTAAAATCTTCAGGAACTTGTTCTAAAACAGAGCAATCATTTTTTAAAAGACATACAGACAGTAGAATGCTTGTAAAGTGCATTGTTTATATCCTTAACCCTAATCACATATAGACATTTTTTAATTCTGTTCTGCAACTTCCTGGTAGTCATTCCCATGTAGGAAGATTCACAATGTAAGCATATCACAATGTATATTAATCTAGTAGAATTACAATCAAAATAATTATTAATTTTAATGCTTCTTTCCAAGTGTACAAGCATAATAAATGGATCTTCCAATACGTAACTGCAAACATTGAAAAAAACACATTTATGCATCATATGATTTTTTCTTTGTACATACAGGTGACTTTTTAGTACTATCATTCTCCAAATACTATTTAACTATCCCAGATTTTTTGTATGTAAAACTGGCTGCATCCCTACAACCTTGGCTGCTTCATATACATTGCTATATGTTCACATTGTGAAGTTTTTTACATAGGAAATTAGGGTTAAGGATATAAACGATACACTTTACAAGCATTCTTCTGTTTGAACATGTTTAAAAAAACATTTCTCTGTTTTAGAACACATACCTGAAGATGTTAGGGGTGGTTGTTATAAAAATTAATTATTAAAGAGATAAACATTATGGCTGTTAAAAATGCAGTCCGACAAACATCCTGGATAGAATTAAACAATATGTATAAAATGTTTTTATAGCTGTTTGTATGCTAATTCACTTGAAAGAAGTTTGAATTTTAGTGGTTTAGTCAGTGATTGGCTGATTAATTCATAGGCAGGTACTAGGCTATCGGCTAAAGGGCCTAAGTAAGCCTAGCCAACAAGGTTCCCTGGCTTACGCCACCCAAAAAAGTTATTTTCCTGTGCTACTGTCGAGCAGAGACACAGAAGTGATCCCCAGGGTATATTTCCTATTTCCATCCACTCATCAAGATTTTTCTTTAAGAGTGCTAATGAGGAACTATGAATGACATAGATGGGTAGCTTGTTCCAGAATATGGGAAGTCTCTGGGACAGGAATCTGTCCCTCCAGCATGTCCTGTTTATTGCAGTGACAAGATTTAGGTCCCTAGATTGTGTAGCTTGGAGGGACTGGGATTTCTTTAGGTGTAGCATGTCCAACAGCTCTGAGTTTGACATAGCTTCATATGTTAGGCAGAGATCACCTCGGAGTAGGAGATATGCTATGGAGTAAAGCTGGAGTTTTTTGAGGCGGTCAGTGTATGGCATCTGTTTGAGGCCAGTAATCCTCTTTGTGAGGTACTTCTGTGGCCTTTCCAGCTGCTGCAGATTTCATGTGAGGTACATTCCAAAAGGGAGGTTGTACTCTATAATGCGTCTATTCAGTGTTGAGTAGAGGGAAACAATTACCTCTTTTTTCCTGGATGAGAACCCTTCTATGTGGCACACCTCATCATAAAAGGCTTTGGTTGAATAGGGTGCCTAATGGTGACGCAAGTTCCTGCCCGAGTTCATGTAGAATGCAGCCTGGGATATTCTTGGGTCTCATGGAGGACATGTTTTTTGAGAGGGCAGTGATGACTTGCTCCTTAGAAATAAGGGGAGGGAGGCAGGTACTAGGGATGTCCTGTTTTACTGATGGGGGGACAGAGGAGAGATGTTTTTATGGACCTGTCTGCTAACAGGTTGGCTATATCTACAGGATTTGTGTATGTGGTGTCCTTGACCACCAGTTCTGGGCAGATCTGGGAGCTTCCTTGAGACTGCGGACAGATGTGAAGAAAGTCTTATGATTGTCTTTAGTGGATGTGGCCAGTTTGGACTTGAAGTTTGCTTTGGAGGATTTCACTAGTGCTCTTATTTGCTTGTTCGGGCTAAGGAGAGATTGCTTCCAATTAGACACCTGCTCCTTCTTGGTCCCGGACAGCAATTTTTTTCCTTTTATTCTAGAGTTTATTTATTGCAGATGTCCACCAGACAGGTTTACTCTTCCTTGAGGAAGATGATTTTGTCCTGTCTGGTATTCCTGATTCCATGCAGCTATATACATGCTCATATAGTACTTTGGTGTAAGTTTGAACATATGTGCCAGTTTCTGTGGAGGGGAAGGGGGCTTTGAAGCTGTTTATACCTTCCCTCAGGAGGTTGTAATCAGCTTTAGAGAAGCTTATTTGTTTGACCCTAACTGGGGAGGGCAGGGTTAGGGGAGATGGTGACTTCGAAAATGATTACTTTGTGGTTGGACCTTAACAGGGATGATGATGACACTGTAGAGATGCTGCAGTGGTTACTCATGTTGGTTAATACCAAGTCCAAGATATTTTTACCTCTAGTGGGGGTGTCAGCCAACTAATCCAAGGTGTTTGCATTGATAAATTCAAGGAATGTCTAGGCATTTGTGTTTTGGCATCAGTATTTCTTACAATCTATGGTTGGATAGTTAAAGTCACCCAGGATCAGGGTAAAGGGTTGTATCTTGATAGATTTGAAGAGGTCCTGATAGGTGGAGTGGGCATCTTGAATCTGAGTTGGTGGCCTGTAGCTAGCTATGATTTGAATACTTTTCTTGTCAATTCTTAACTGCACCTGGAGTATTTTCTGAGCATGATACTGTTAGACCAGCCTAGAGGTGTGCATGCCCTTTATATATATTGCAACTCCACCTCCTTTTGTTTTGCTGCCCACAGCTTGGGGTTTGAATGAATGATGGTATGGCTGGGGTTCTCTATGCAGCTTTGCAGGTTTCTGTGAATGCACAAATGTCAGCTTCTTCCAGGGTTAAGAATGTTTGCAATGAGTGCAGTTTCATGTTTAGACTCCTAGCATTTAGCAGCAAGACCTTTAATTTACATTTTGATGAAATTTTCATGTTGGTAGTTTTGATCTCATGGCATTGCCTAAAAAATGCATCATGAGAGAGGCAAAAGACTTTGCAAGTAGCCTGAAGCCAAGGGAGACAGATGCAGGCCAACTGTGGCAAAATATCATGGCTTGCCAATCATGTTATCCCAGGCTGTCTGGTACTGGATCCCCTTTGAATGACACCAGAAACTAAGCCAGTTGTTAAAGTCAATCATTTTCTGATTGTATTGAGGCATCATTCTGGGTGATGGTAGAATGCTGCTTAAAGCTGGGGACATACCTGCCAGAGACACATACTCAGCGAGCTCGATCATATCTCTCTTCATATAGTCCAGGGAGGTATGTCTCAAGTCATTCACTCCAACATGGACTATGACAGAATCTTAACAGTACCTGTTGAGAGACTTGAGTGCATTGGTGATATTGTGGATTCTGGCACCCAACAACTAACCATGACTTTCTCCTTATTCAGCCTGGTGACGGCCACATCTTTTTGTCTCAGTATGGAATCAGCTTTGACTAATATGTTGGGTTTATGTCCTTAGTGGCTGTGAGACACAGGTGTGTGGACTATGTGTGGTGTGGTGGGCAGTGGAGTCTGCATGCGTTTATGCCTCGGAGGTCTCTTTTGTTTGTGTATGCTTTTGTTGAGGACCTTCACATATGTGGGAGTGTGTTGTGTAGGTATGGGTGGTGTTTGTGTTGCCAGCCTTCTCAGTTCCAGATATACTGGTTTGTGGGGGTGAGAGCAATGACAGTAGGTGCTTGATGTAATTGCATCCCTCACAAATTGTGTTCCTAGGTGGCAGTAATAGAGAGTTGTCTGTGTACATGAGGCAGTTGCTACATTGTCTCAGGATGCCCATATCAACCAGACTGGCAGGAGAAAATGTAGGAAATTGTCCATCCATATTTGTCAGAAACTGAAAGAGCTAAGAGGGTAAAGGGAGGAAGCTCTACTAGTAGTACTACTAGATGATAACACAAGTGCTGCTAAGGGAAAACTTGTAGCTGGAATACCTCAAAAAGGCTTTAAAATCCTGCAGCTGAAGCTCTGGATGCCGCAGACCTATATTTAGACTATGCTACCCAATTTTAAGGTTAAGAACTCAGTAAAAAAAAAACACAATGAAGCACAGATTAATCCCTTATAGTCAAAAGAATAGCACTTGCAGTATGAAAAAATACAATTAAACAGCAATGAAATGCAGTAAAATGTAGTTAAACAGTAATGAATTGCAGTAGATAGCAATGAAATATAGTTAATCAGTAGATTGCTTTGAAACAATAGCTCACAAATCACAACAGTAATAATTCTTTAACATGCATTATCGGTTTATTCTGAAGAAGTCCTTTTAGATGAAAGCACTAAAAATAAAACCATTGAATTTTTATTGCTGTTCTTGTTTGTGTGCCTTACCAGTGGATGATTTTTTTGTCTAAAATAAAACATTTTTGTAGTCTTTCAAAACAGAAATACAATTGTGCAGAGTAATATATATTACAATAGATCAAAGAAAATAAAAATTAAAGAAGTATATGATAAATGAATTGTGGACTCTGCATTATTTGTAAATATATCATAACTATACAAAATGTTTCAGGCCAATTCCTTGAATAGGAAGTTTGGAATACAACCAGTTTATAAACAGACAGGTATAATTTCCTGATTATCTTGCATTATATACATGCGGCATCTACCTGGAAGGAAAACAAATAGGCATCCTAGAAAACCTGATCATTTAAGTGATGAAACAATGCCTGATAAGCTAATGGTTTATATGGGCATTTGTATTTCTTAATCGCTATTTGCTAACCAGGTAAGCCTACTGTTTTCAGTTGCAAAATATAGCAGGATGCAAGTTTTTAATTTTTTTGTATTGGAAGACTTTTTTTCCTTTACAAAAGAGTTGGTACCATAATTTTCTTATCATGAAAGAAAGCCATTTATACCAGTGATTAACCGGTTTAAAATCACAAGATCTTAATAATATTTTTGAATTAAATCAATTTATGAAGAACAGCAAGTTATGAACTAAAGAATGTATTAAGTAATTATTTATGTATGCATTTATTTTGCGTAAAGTCATGTTTTGTTGTTTAGTAAGTTATGTTACAGTCACATTTTATGATTTGACCAATATTGTCCAACAAATAAATGATGTTCCTTTTCATGCTTGTACGTATGCTGTCACAGTTATTTCAATGTCTCCAATATCACCTACATATTATGAACATTTATTAATGCCTTTTTATTGTTGTTAGTTTGTAAAATTAATTATGCATTTGAAATATTATTTTACCAAGAGCAAACATTTAATTGTACATTATGAATAAATGCAACATAACAGCTAACAAATTGCAAAAACTGAAGTAGTCATGAGGTAAAACCTGTTGCTCTATATGTGTGTTACAATGCTATTTTGTGATAACTAATACATTTATCCTGAGCCATAACTAAGGTGAAGAAAAAATGGCACCTGGCTGGAGTACAAGCTGTTATTGGGCATATTTAGCAGGTTCCAATGCTGTGGGAGTGCAGAACTACTATTGATACACTGAAATTATTGATGAAGTATATCAAGGGTGGGGCACTAAATATAGCCCCTTGCATGGTGTAGGGCTTGTAGTGGGTACAAATAAAGTAAAGGAAGAAAGATATGACAGGGCACTAGTAATGGAATATAACCAATATACTAGGTGTATTTGTCAAATATTGAAAAACAATTGGGGCATTTTCAAGGGGAACAGGTAATTGTATGAGGTGGTAGGGCATGAGCCCACACTTTCTTTTAAGACCGGTAGGAATTTTAAACAAATTTTTGAAAAGGATACAGTCAGTAGAACAAAGGTGAGAAAGGGAACAATTCCTTATAGAATGTGTAAACAGTGCCCATGTACTATCAAGACTGACCATATTAATTTAGAAAATGCATTGGAGAGTAAGGTTTACTTTGGTAATGGCAACTGTAGCACAAACCAACTGGTATATTTAGCTAAATGTGGAGAGACAGAGAGAGATTTAAAGAATAGAATTTATGAGCACCTTCATGGCATTAAAATAAAAAAGGAAACTAGTACTTTGTACAAACACTCAACACTTTGTGCTAATTTTACAGGTTTTCTGTTTGGCATTTTAGAAATTGTCAAAAAGAATCCCATGGGTGATGACTAGATGTTAACTTTGTTAAGAAAGGAATTAAAATGGCAACTTAGATTAAACGCTATTTCTTTTACTGGTTTGAATGAGTATGTGTCAGTAAAACCTATTTTAAAAGAAAAGGCTGCTTTTGTATAATGGCTTTGAAAAGGTTAACTGACTTTCTATAAAGGTACACCTGACATTAAGGGGTTAACATAATGCATAATTAAAAAGTTCATGTGATTAAAGATTAACAGCCAATTAGTTAATGGTATAAAAATATGGGATGTGTTTAAATATTTTATCTGAAGAAGTCTCAAGTTTGAGATGAAAGTGTTCATCTGTTGTGTGATTTTAATCTCTTTTAATAAATTATCAGCACCTTACTGCAGTGGTTGGACCATATTTTTTTAATGGTATTATACTATTGATATATGACATCACAAGGATATCACAGCTTCATAAATGAATGCTGATATTGCATTTTCACTCACAGCTAAACTGCTGAAGTACTCAGTGAGTGGCAATAACTATAACAAGCTGGTTGAGTAATCAAGCAGGTTTGCTACAGTTTCAGGATTAAAGATCTTATTTTGTTAAACAGTGGCAGGTTGTGGTACTGCACAAGGCAACAGATGACCAAGCTATGGTTCTGAATTTATCTAACAATTTGCTCTCGATATTTAACTTCTTGGTATTAAATTATAGCTTTTCATTGATTTTTCTGAGAGTATACAAGAGCATGCTGTCAGTCTACAATTATAAAAAAAATCTCTTTCTCTCTGTTTGGAATAAAGATAAATTTTAATCTAGAGCTGTAATCTTACTGTATGTTTTATCACATCCATTCCCACATGCCTCTTCTGGTTTATTGATACATGCAACTTTGTTTATGTCACACACTGAATGCTGTTTGTATATTTCAACCTTAGCTCATTTTATAGCTCTGCTGTCCAGATTTTACATTTTCTTATGTAATGACACAGCTTTAAGTACTTTTCTCATACTTTACAGGCTCATGATAAAAGTTTGCCTCTGTAAAAAATTCTGCTTTAGATGCAGTGAAAATTTTTGAACAAGATTAAAATCCTTAGGTTTAGTTCCCTTAACTATATTTTTTGCTTATTTTGCAAGTATACTCCAAGTTAAAGCTACAGCACTAACTATAAAATGGGCTACCTTACATCATTTTATTTTATATGTATTAACAGAGTTATTTCTAAATAATTATTTTGCAATAAGGTAGCATTTATCTTATTTGTTATAGTTTGTCCCCAAGTCTATTGCATATATTCATTATAGGTTTATGAGTTTATATTTTTCAGATGTGTACCACATTTTATTTCTGATTGATATTAAAATGGAATTACACAATATCCCTCTCAGTATATAGGCTGACAATAATATTAATAATTTCTTAATAGATATTATAGCAGTAACCCATGACTGGGTGTGGGTTATTCTGGATTTACCCACACCCAGCAATGGGTTACTACTATTATACAATGGTGTTAGTTTTGTGTTGTGCTTTTTTATGTTTATTTAGGTTTCTGTTTGTTTTATTTTGTATTCTTCCAATTTTTTGAGAGAAGATAGTTCCAGACATTTAGTTCACGTTTAATGTTTATAGTTTTGTTTTATATTGTATGTGTTATATTTTTTCTTTTTTTTAAGTATTTATTCAATTTATCTAAAATGGGCACAGTTTTAGGACTGTCCAATCAGCATGCTCATTTTGGAATATGAATTTGTTTTTATTGTTTAAGTAGATTAGGTTATTTATTAATTCTTTTTTTATATGTTAAATGACTGTACATATTGGTAAATAAGCTGGTAATCTTCAATCCACCTACTACCAGAGTGAAATGGCAGTAAATTGAGAATAATGTAATAAGGGCAGAAAATAAAGAAGACTGAATGCTTTTGTGTGAAATACCGGAAGTTTGTCATCTCTTTCTTTTATAGGAAGCAAGTAAAAATAAATTAAATGCACGTGTATTTGATGGGTCTATATTATAAGAACAACGTTTTACAACTTTGAACATCATACGGGCGACACCATATGAGCAAAGTTGTAAAACATTGAAACCAAAATAAAAAATGTAAAAACAAAATGAAAACCTACCTGATCGTTCTGAGTAGGGGGCAAGCCCCCTCTGCACCCCCACACCCCCCGCTACTTAAATATACCAACTCCAAGATTGCACTACATTGAAGTAAAGGGAAAAATTCCCTACAGCGATCTCCATTCACACTTGCGAGGTTTTAAATATTCAACAATTTGGTGTCGCCCATATGGTGTTCAAATATTTACAACTTTGTTTTATTTATACCCTTATTTGATGTGTTTTTGGTCCTATTACTTTATTATGAAGTTATTGCTGTTTCCCTGGTGTTTCATAGTGGTTGGCGGTGCATCGAAGGTCATCTGTCTGCATTGAACTCTTGTAGATGGGGAAGGTGTTCATAAGCTACTGTGTCAGCTGCAATGTTCTGTGTATAAGAAAAATCAGGTACATTTTTGATTTCTTCTTTTTTTTTTTTTTTGTATTTACTTATAATTTCTAGTATGCAGAACATTGTGGCTGACTTAGTAACTTACTAACACCTTCCCTATGCATAAGATAATTTCTTGACTGAAGTGTTGCGGCTATTTCTTTTGCATATGCCAATAGGAAAGCGTGACTGCTCAATGATACTTTAGCAGCTTGGACTTTTCATGTTGGTTTATGCTCAATTTACAATGGTCACACTGGTTGGGCTGACCAATGAGCGTGCTCATTTTTAAATGTTAATGGCCGGTAATTATATAATTCCACTTATAGTACCTTTCTCATGACTGAATTTTGTAACACAATATATGTAACATGCTTTACATTTTCAGTGAACCTTATGTTTTACCTGTATTGTTTATGGGACCAGAGGAGACATTTTGTTTCAGCTTGGTACATTCTGTCAACAGTGACCATTGAGTGTGGGTAGTTTTACAATTGTATCCACAGTTAATGAAGCTTAGTTGCATTAACTGCAATTTTTCACTTTATCATGGATGTACTGATTCTGTGTTGCACTACTTTCAGACATAGGAGATATGGGTTAGGCCTGGGGTGGGTTCAGAGCAAGTTCTATGTTGCTGTAGTTGTTTGATCTTTTTCTTGCTAGTCCATTAAGAAGGTCTTATGTTGCACACTGTTATTCATACACATAATTTATTTGCATGGGTGTTATATAATTATCTTCTTGTCACCTCACAGTAAGATGTTGTCCTGTTCAATTCTCAGCTAGAGCGTCTTCTGTGTGAAAACATGCATGAATGGGCGTACCTTCATTGAAGATTGTGCATCAGGGCCGGCAACTCGACATGTAAAAATCTACTGCCAATCATTAGAGGACCGCAGTTCCGCTGTGGTGACCCCTAACCGGGAATAGCCGAAAGATACAACAACAGCTGCAATTACTTTAAAAAAAGGTTTATTGCAGTTTTTCAACATTTTTTTAAACATGCATATGTTTTCTTCTAAGAATTGTAAAAGTATTCAAGTCCCTTATAAGGTAAAACTACTTCTGCATTTATTCTACAGTTCTTATGATAATATTCCTATTAGCACATTAGTTGTACTAACAGCAGTGTATCTTAAATTTTGGATTTGATTTACAAATAAGGGTAAGGGTAATATATTATCGTTTATAACACTACCTTTTTAGTGAAGTTCAAAGGACTAATCTGCAAGAGGCTTTCTTGATGATATTTTCTGATAAGACTTGAGGCCTGCAAAAACTAAAAGCATTGCTGCTGGATCCCTGCTGGGTGAGGAAAGTAAATCTTTTTTTTTTTGTCTGTGAGTTGTTTAAACTGACAGGACTGCTTTATGTTTTACCTGGTCCATTTTGTTTTAAGAAATTTGCTTGGCCTGATGTTTTTGTTCTATGTGGCAAATAAAAAGCTGCACATTTTACATATTTTTACATTGTTTGATTTGTTTCTTGAATGATACACAGAGAATATCTATGGCTCTGTCTTTTTTAATAAGACTCAAGGCCTGCAAAAACTGCAAGCACTGTTGGTGACCCCTGCTGGTTATTTTCCCACCCACTCTTTCATTCCTCGATCTGCTTTTTAAACTTGCTAATTTTAAGCTGCTCACCCTTACTTTAAATTGAGCTTTATAAGCTTCCTCCTTTCTGTGCTGCTGCTTATATCTTGAATTATTTATTCGCCTTTTCTTGTGATTATTTTGAAAAAAGTGCATTGTGCCTGTCATTGCGTGTTTTACTAATTTACTTGTTCTGAATTCATTATCTAGCTAGATGTTGGAAAATGTGCATTTTTACACACTAGCAAGGTCTTTTCTGTGTTTGTGCATCAAAAAGATAGATGATTTTCCATCCAGTGGCAATGGGTGATAGCCTGGTTTAATATAGGTTGGGGACACACACTAGAGATTCCTGAATATAGTTGTTTATTGGGTACAGGGCTTATTAATTAGCTTACCTTGCTTTTAGTGCCTTTATACGTTCTGCACAATTGAGTGGCTTTTAGCTCATTACTACAAAGCAAAACATTTTTATTGAATTGTCACACTGTCATCATCTGTTTAAATTACATGACTGTTATCTTGAATTACTCATTGCCTTTTCTTAAGTTTAAGTTTGTTTGTGGCAACATTTCACTCCAGACAATCTTTTGCTGTGCGTTTACATTAGGAGGACTGGCTTATTCATCTAGTGGCAGTAGGTGTTCTATCTGAGTTGGGAAGCACACAGAAGTAAGTGTAGTCATTTTATTAGTCAAGAGGGCTCAGTAGTCAGTTTTCTGTAAATCCAGTGCTGGTATAAATTTGGCTCGCTGTGCCAGTGCCCTGCAGAGATGCAAACATCTGGAAACATTACTTATTTTAATCATACTGTTAAAGTCTACTGTGCTATTTATTGATTTTTGCACTTACTTAAAGTTTAAAGCTGCATTTTCAAACTGCTGTAAGGGAGGCTGTTCTACACTGAAATACATTATATCTAGTTTGTCTTAAAATTAGGCATCTGTTTGAGGTTCCTTAACACTTGGGCTCCAAACCAGACATTTTATATTAAGAGGATCAGAGTCTGCACTCTCATGGCGGGAGTGGGATGATTTCACCTATATGAGTTGGGAATTTCTGGTGGAAGGCTCATTGTGTGCTTACCTGATAGATCTTGGGGCATAATTACTGAAAAACTTGCTTTTTCTGATCATTAATGAGCCTTGCATTTGCAAGAAGGTGTTCTTTGTGCAGCAGTGGTTATTGGTGCCTGGTATGAATGCAATCACCAGAAGCTGAAATTTCCCTATCAAACACCCCTCAGAACTTTACTTCAGTCCTACATTACTGGCAAGGAAACTAGTTTGTGCAGTGAGCAACATTTCTACATTCTGTTAAGACTATTTGTATCAACCTTACCATATTATAGCACCCAGGATTATTGCTGCTCAGTTAGCATCTGCTTTGAGCATTGGGCAGCATTGCTGGTTAAGTCAACTGCAGATTAGACCAAGTAAACAACCTCCCCTCATCCAGTAATAAACAGCCTCCACTCCTATTCCTTGCAATTACACACTAGGACCTGTAACCATGGATGGGCACTTTCCTGTTATCTCTGCAACTAGCTTGGCGGACATGGGCATCTTAAGGCAAAGTAACAATCACCCTATGTATACTGACAACCACCTAATTTTCAAACAGATAAATACAGAATGTGAGAGATGTAGTTACACATTGGCACTGGAGGCTAGACATACAGACACAAAATGCAGCAAACAGTTTGTCAGTGACTCACACACATCACTCACTGCACCCACAAAGGATCACACACATAGACCCACATATGTGGAGGTGTTCACATGTAACTTACACAAACCTCAAAGGCTTCTCAGGAGCAGTCCTCAGAAACTCCTCATTCACACAAGCAAGACAATTCCAATCACAACACATAAAACCACATCTCATTATGTCTTAACTACCAAGCTCATAATGCCAAACACTCAACAACTGAATATTCTGGTCATAAGAGACCCCATTGTGAGACACATTAATGTCCCTCTTATAAGGCTGGATAAGGTGAAAGCACCAGTTAGCTGCCTTTCAGGGGACAGAATTCGCCAGATCACACAAGCACTCAGCTCATTTACCCATAAGTACCAGTATAACTTAGTCATAGTCCATGTGACTGTGAACAACCTGAGATGTACCTCCTTGGACTATATGTAGAGGGACATGACTGAACTCTCAGAATATTTGTCACAGGCAGGTATGAGTCTAGCATTGAGTAGCACTGTACCATCCCTAAGAATGATGCCACAATACCAATACCAACATAAAATGATTGACTAACAATTGGCTTAGCTACTGGTGTCATTCCAAAGGAGTCCAATACTTGTTAACCTGGGAGCACATGGTTGACAGGCCATGCTGCTTGTCAGGGATGGTCTTCATCTGTCACTTCTACGCTTTTGGATATTGGATAAAACATTATCCACCCCAACACAACCTGTTTTAGGCGGGTCTTTATTAGAAGACCGAATGTTTAGGTGATCGAACACCTAAACATTGATCTTCTAATATCAAACCGCACAGTGTTGAACATCCCAGGGAAATATGTCCCTCGGCCACAACACAAAAAACATTAATTTACACCCCCCTAACTAAATATACCAACTCCAAAATCTCTCAACAGAAGGGAAATAGCAAACTCCAGCAAACGGCCAAGGGAAATCTTTCCCTGCATTAAATGGTCCATTCGCCTTTTTTTTTTGCTTTCGGTATTAGAAGATCGATGTTTAGGTGTTCGATCACCTAAACATTTGGTCTTCTAATATAGACCCATTTTAGGCATTGCCAAACAGACAAACCTTCCAACATAACAGAAGCTACTCAGGACAAACTAAAGATATTACTGCTGAGTGTTAGGAGTCTCAATAATAAACTGCACTCCTGGAAGATCTCCTCACCCTGGAAAATGCTGACATCTGTGTAGTTACAGAAACATGGTTCAAAACCATGGAAAGCACTCCAGCAGTTCATTGCTATAATGCCTTTAAAACTGTCTGACCACCCAATGAACATGAAAGAGCAAAAGGTGGAGGAGTATCTATATTCATAAAGGATAAGCATACCTCAAGGCTGGAAAAACAATATGACATGCTTGAGCAACTCCATGTCTGACTACCCATAGGAAAAATACCATATTATTGCTAGCTACAGATCCCCCACCATGAACTAGGAAACCCATACATCATACCTGAAGTGACTAGAATCACTCACCACCCAACCCAGTACCATACTCATGGGTGATTTCAGCTAATCCTCCATCAGCTGGGAAGCATACATAGCCACTAACATGCAGGGTCAAAGATTTCTTGACTTTGTAAATTCAAATGCCCTGTAGCAGTTAGTCTGTACTCCCAGCAAATATCCTAGATGTGGTACTCATAGATATACACCCCCCACTAGTGTGATGTTCTCACTGGTAAGATCAGATCACAAAACAGCCTCCCTTGAAATAAAGGTAAAACTAGTACCCCTAACCCTCAAAACTTTAAGAACTTGTCTAAGGTAAATTATCCCTTGCTAAGGGATGGCATAATTAGTTTCCTAGTTCCTGCAAATCCAGAAAATATAGAAACTTATACAAAGGTGTACACAATAGCCCTGTATGACAGTATAATTGCATTGAAGCAGCAGTACCAGACTGAAATAAACCCAGGTCAAACTGCAAAAACAATCTACCTAGGTGGGCCGCTGGTATTAATAGGTTGTACAACAAAAGAAAGAAAATCGTGTTTAGAAGTAAAAGGAATGTACACAAAAGAGCAAAAGTCCCTTAATAGTTTAAACAAGCAAAACAGTGAACTGGACAAGTCTCTGAAAGCAGACTTTGAAGTAAAAATATCCTCCAAAGCTAAGGATAACCATAAGGCATTTTTCAGTTATGTCAGCAATCTTAAGGGCAACATCCAACAATATGCAGAATTAGTTGTAAATAGCATCGCCTATACTCAGCTGGAAGAAATAGCAAACCTGCTTGCTGACAAACTCAGCTAAAAGTTCACCAACTCATCACCCCAGTTTCCTCCAAGAAATACTCTCCGTCATGTCCCCACTCTGGGCCAGTAATCAAGAAGCCTGAATCCTCACCAGTGACACTGGAGAGGGATGTCCACCTGGAATGCAAATGGATACACTCAGTATTTCCAGATGCAGACCTCACTGCATAAAGCACAATTTCCCTTAAAAGCACACAGGGAACACAGTCAGCCTGGGGTCTGGATTTCTTTATAGCTGTCTCCTGCCAAGGCCCCAGTAAGGCTCCCCACTAGCACAGCTACAGGGTTAAGTCCTCAGCTAAGTGTCCAAGCCAATCCTCCAGCACCCTCTCTGTGAAACCAGTGCTTCTTGCCCCTGTTCCAAGTAGCTCATGTGCACACACTATGAGATGTTTACACATGGACGTACACACACACACACACACACACACACACACACACACACACACACACACACACACACACATACACACACACATACACACACACATACACACACACACACACACACACACACACACACACACACACACTTGGGAAATCTGGCAAAGATTTACCCACTGTGACCCCTTCTGTACAGACAATAAGGCAGTTATCACTGCAGCCAGACACTACAAAGCCAGCTACCTAAGACTCTTGCAAAGGATACCCAATTATAGTGAGTGAAATTAATATTAATACAAATTGTAATGTTGACCAAACAAACTGATAAAAAGGAATTCTAACAGCTGCAGGCAGAACTCTTAAAACATACAAAAGTTTATTTTATAACTTAACACGCTTTTCGTCACTCTACATAGAGTAACTTCATCAGAAATAAGAACTGAATACATAAATGTGCTCATAAATTCTTTCATGGAACTTACGATCTGTTTTACCGACATAAAACGCCGGACAACTGCTGCACATTGCAATGTATATTACTCCTTCGGACTCACAATTTAGTTTAAAATTAATGGTAAACTTACTGTTGTTTCCCACTACAAAAGAGTTGCCTATCCTGATGTACTTTCACATCCTGCATGCTCCACATGTAAACATGCCTACTGGTCTTCCATTAGGCTTAGTAGTCTTGTGCTCCAGGAGGTTTTTCAAATTAGACCCCCTTCTATATACTATTTTATACTATTTTAGGCAAGTTGCCTAGTCTATCTACTATTGAATTATCTTTATTAAAGAAAGTCCAGTTCTTGTATAAAATCATCCTTACTTGTTCACTGTCATTATTTGTAGGTTGTAATAAAACTCACATTATAAATAATATGTTGATCACCCTGAACATTTCTGTCTTGGTCAGAATTGGTTATCAGTAGGTGAGCATTAGTTGTTATCTGGTGGGTATTATTATTGTTCAACGAATTATTGCTATAATTTCAAAAGTATGTAGTTGAACACACTTTCCCAGCGTATGGACCAGATTGTTACTCGTCTTGACGCTGTGGACAAACGACAAAGTGAAGTTCCATTTTTTAACAACAACCCACCTGGTTCTAAACAAGCAAGTCAACACACTCCGAACCAGAATTCTTCTGGTCGTGATTCACCACAGGACAATGGTTTGCAACCGAGCGGTTTTTCCATTCCACCAGCTCAGCAAGTCCGGTCAGGTGTAAATTTTACACCAATAGGTACTGACAACAATGCTGGCCATAACAGTGCTTCAGGGCTTATTGGAGATCCTTCTTTCCTAGATTGGGTTAACGATACAGTGAAGCTCACTTTGGGCTTCACCCGGACACAGGAGCAACCGCCCGTGAGCACCTTGACATCGCAAGTGAGTACACAACGTATTTCTGAGAAATTGAAACTTTTTGACTATAAACTTCTCAAATTAAAAAAAATACAGCTTGAAGTGGTGTACTTCAAGCAATACTTGCAGGAATGGATAGTGCCTAAGGGATTACGATACCACAAATTCCCTACTGGGCTGGTTCCAGACTCTCTTTTTCACAAAGAACTTGTTGCCTTATTGACCAACAAGGATTTCAGCTTATGGAACTTATGGTTAAACATTATTCGTTACAAACTGATGCTATCTTTAAAGAAGTAGCCGATTTAGACAAAGACATTAACACAGACACAGACTTTCTCAGATATAAGTATGACTACAGTAGAGTCTTTTCCAGCATCAAACAACTAATGGATAGACTCAAGGGGAATAAAATTAAAAAAATTAATCGTGACCGTTCAGCTTACAATCACGGTTCAGCATACCCTAGGCCTCATTTGGCACAAATTTGGCAAGTTAATGGTTCGGTCAATTCTACCACTACTATTACTGGTGTGAATAACACTGACTCTTCTATGGAAGGAAGTAGTGAGGATGTCAATGCTGTAAGATGTAGTGAACGAATTTGGTCACACAATAAAACTAATAATAACCAGAACAATGACCAGTTTAACCATAACAACCAGCCTGAACAGAATTTTCAGAAGGACAGTAATCTCAGGACATCTTCAAGAATGCAATCTTTCCAAAATCAAAGAAACAAAACATGGAAACAATTGGCGCAAGAGATAGTAGAAGAGGGAGCAACAAACACTACTAGACTTGATATTTTAAAGAACGCTACTGGCGATTTTAATATTTACAACTATTCCTCTATTACCATCGAGCCAGCATTAATTGAATTGTTGGCCAGGGGCAATACCTTTGTCCCTAGCAGGAATATGAGTATTGCTAAAACATTAATTGATTTAAAGTGTTATGTAAGAAAACTAAACTTGACTCTCCTTTTGGGTAACTCCCTTGACACACTTAGACCTTTTAAAGTAGAAAGTACTTATAACCCTCCACTTCATCCTTTGCTTAGTTTATTTGAGAATATATGTGAGTTAGACATCAGACATACAGTACAATCACGTGCATGTAATAACATAGGCACACAAAGGAGAAACAATACCAGTTATGAACAAGCCCAAGCTTTAAAACTTTTAAGTTCCTTACAGGTTAGAATAGTCAAGCCAGACAACAGCCAATAGATCAATGGAAACTGAAGGAGCATGCACAGTCAGATAAGAAAGGAGCCACAACACTTACACCCCCCCCATACACAGCCCAAATAACATGCACACATGACATGTGTACACAATCATGACAGTCTGCTAACAATGGCCAGACATACACAGGCCTCTCACATGTACAGTTCCCCTCAGAATGCACAGGCTCAGGACTCATATCCAAGGCCTCCTCCTTGACATGTCTGTGGGTGTACTACATCACTGGGTTGGTAGCAGGAATGAATTCAAGAAATAAAGATAATAAATACGTCTGTGCCTGCTTGACATCTGGACAAAGCCTGACATCATTTGGGGACAGAGGCACAAACACAGGGCTAGACTGGACATACTGCTGTCATACATTAAGACAGCTGCAGATGTCACTGGGTTTGCTGTAACATTTTTTATGAGAAATATGACGTTGATAATACCAACATATGTGAATATTTACTGACTGCATTCCCCAGAGCCCACAACTGATTCACCAAAGACACCAGCTGTCTGTTGAACACACAAAACATGACAGGCAGACATTTGGCCAGTCTGTGGACAATGTGCCAGTGGAGAGGTATATCAGAGACATATCACTGTGAGTCCTGATGTCACACACTAAATGCATGTCCACACAAACCCTGTCAATCTATCAAGCCACCATGTGTATAACAGCACTGATGGGATAGAATCTGTTCACATATCTGGGGATATGTCCCCCATGTTGTTTGGCTGTATCCACATGTCCCATCCTGTGACATATTGCCACCTACTGTATATGAATCTGTAGGCCACAACCTCTGTAATGTCTTTCACACAGGCAAGGAAAAGGGGCAAGGCCCACATTAAGGAATGTCCCATATGGCGGAACTAGCAGCAGTGTCCAGGCCCACAGCACAATACAATGTGGGCATCTACATAGTGGTATGGCCATAGCAATACCCGACATCTGCACATCTGTACAGAGGACAGACAAAGTAGACAGCCAAAAGGTTATGCATTAGGATGAATGTTTTGAAAGCTAGACATCTGAAACTGAAAGGTATGCCATTACTACATGATAGCAGTCCTCAATGACATGTCCAAAAACATAGTAGTCTACAGTTAATATCAGTATATCAAATCAATATTAAAAACATACAGCTCAAACACCAAGAACAAGACAGTACTCAGAGTCCAGCTCTGCATGCAAGGGTTTATGGTTCCATCACTGCAGTTGGTGTAACATGCAAGTGTGACTGCATATAACTTGGGATACTACCCATGTATGAAACAAATACAAAGAGAAAAGATTGTGGTAGTACACGTGTATACTCAGGTGTCCAATACAGTATATTCATCCCCTTGCTATTGTAATGACAGCATATAGAAGCATGTTATGTATAGGGAAGTAAATACACTTATTATAGATGTCATTACCCTGATATTTTATCATACTGGAATGTGATCACTGTTTACCAGGGCTGAGCTATGCTTAGCAGGTTTAAGGATTGCTTAAAGGTAAATGTTAACCAGATTTACACACTGTTAAATGAAGTCTACACGATGTAAGTGCCTATTCATTTAACTGTACGTTAGCACTGCTTACCATCATGCAAACCTGCGCAAACACGCTTAAAGCTGCTCAAAACTGCCTTAATCACTCTGTATTCAACAGTCCTTGTTCTGCCTAGCAACAAAATAAACAGCCCTTGCAGGTCTTGCACCCAGGACCCTGCATACCATAGTCAAAGCAATTTACCAGTAAGCCACCTCAGCTGTATGGTTTTAGGATGTTTTCTTTAACATACCCTTCTTTACAGCCAGTTTACAATAGGGAAGAGACACTGTGCAATTAGAAAGGGTTGGTAATAATAAATAAATAAATAAATAAATAAATAAATAAATAAATACACACATACATATATATATATATATATATATATATATATATATATATATATATATACATATGTATCTGAATAGAAACACAGAGAGAGAGAGACAGAGCGAGAGATATGTAGGGAGATCCATACATGTGTACAACAATATATAGATATACTACCAATAAATACTGATGTATATACATATATATGTATATATATATATATATATATATATATATATATACATATATATATATATATACATATATATATATATATATATATATATATATATACATATATATATATACATATATATATATACATATATATATATATATATATATACATATACATATATATATATATATATATATATATACATATATATATATATATATACATATACATATATATATATATATATATATATATATATATACATATACATATATATATATATATATATATATATATATATATATATATATATATATATATGGGTCTACCTGATAACACTGACATGCCAAAACACCGAAAATGAAATAACCGACACGACAAAACCGAAACTTCAAAAACATGAAACTTCACATGCCCAACAAACCACAATCCTGACAGTCAACAAAACAAAACAAGTAACTTTCGTGAAAAACACACACACAACACAAGCACACCAAAGACCTTACAAACCTACACCAAACCTTACATACACAACTATATATGCACTAACCTTAACCCAAACCTTAACCCTAAGGTCCGTCACTATCGCACACTTACCTTACCCATACTGTAACCCTAACTCACTTAATCCGTCCCTAACCCTTAAGTCTGTCACTATCACACACTTACTTACCCACACCCTAACCCTAACTCACTTAACCCGCCCCTAAACCTAAAGTCCATCACTATCGTACACTTACCTCACCCACACCCTACCCTAACGTCCATCACTATCACACACTTACCTTACCCATACCCTGACCCTAACGTCCATCCCTATCGCACACTTACATCGGGATTCTCAACTGTCTGTCTTCTCTGTTGTCAATCTTCCAGTGTCAGTTATCTCGCTGTCAGTTATTTGCAGTTTTGGTTAATTTAGGTAGACCCATATATGTACACACACACACACACACACATACATTTTATATATATATATATATATATATATATATATATATATATATATATATATATATATATATAGTTACACTTCATAAGATCGAACAGCTGAAATATCAAAGACCATATGATCGATATTTGAGAAGATCAATCTTCTAAAATTGTAACAAAATAAAAAATAGTTAAAGAAGACAGTAATGAGGGGGGAGCAAGCTCCCCTGCACCCCCCCCACTTAAATATACCAACTCCGAGATCGCGCTACAGCAGGGAATAGGAAAATCTCCCATCCCACGCTGTATTGACAGTGTACCACAACCTCTAAGTAGTCGAGGTGTGGGGGTGCAGGGGAGCTTGCTCCCCTGCAGCACAACCTTCTTTAACTGTTTTTTTATTTTTGTTACAATTTCAGAAGCTCGATCTTCTGAAATATTGATCATATGGTCTCGACCATATGGTCTTCGATATTTCAGCCTTTCCATCTTCTGAAGTGTAACTATATATATATATATATATATATATATATATATATATATATATATATATAGATCTACTTCAGTAGATTGAACGTTTACAAATCCGAATCACAAATGGCTGAGACCATATGTTCAAACTCGTAAAAGTTTGAACACTGAAGAAAAATTAAAAAAAAAAACAACAAAAAAACAAAACTAAACATCCTCACACCCCACTTACTTAAATATACCATCTCTGAGATCGTACTACATTGTGGAAAAGGGAAATCTTCCCGTTCCTGTATGGAGATCTCCATTCAGTCCAATTGAACTTTTACAAGTTCAAACATATGGTCTCATCCATATAAGGTTAAAACTTGTAAAAGTTCAATCTACCGAAGGGGACCCATATCTATATATATATATATGTTTGTATATGCATACATGTCCCAAAATGCCCATGCAAGCATATGCTGCTGATAGACCACAACTGGGGCAGCATGCATAGTTGGATACCAAAGCAGCCATGACACTCACATCTCCCCCCCACCCCCCAGTCCAAATAAATAAGTGAACTGTATCCTGCTGCAAAATCATAATAGGCCATTCACAATGTCCAGACATACAACAACCTCTTAGCAAAACAAATAAATTGTCTGTACATAGCAAAGAAAAATACAACCAGCCAGTAATTCACGTTTATTATACTCTGATGTTTTGGCCAAAGCTTTCAAGGAGTAAAACATTACCAGAAATACATGGCTTAATCACAAGATGCAAACCTAGCAACCTACTACTGTATGACATCTGGACAAAGCCTGACATGATTGGTGGACCTACGCCCAAATACATGGCCATACTTGAAATATTGCTGTTATACACTGAGAAAGTTGCTGGTGTTACACGGTTTCTTGCAACCTATTCAAATCAACTCTATCCCTGTAGTGCACAGAAAGAGAGAGAGAGAGAGACAGAGAGAGATAGAAAGAGAGAGAGAGAAAAAACAAAACATAAACTGGAAAAGAAGAAAAAAAAAAGGTAAGTGGAACATGTAAGCATGTAATTGAATATAGTACTTGGTCTGTAATAATGAGAAATATGATTTGGAGGAATATATGTCCCAACAAGACTTTTTGTACTAATGTTCTGCTAAACAGCTGCTATAGCCATAACATCTGGCCCTCTCTGCAGTGGGAGATATCACAGATATACCTCTCAACTGTACAGATCTCCACAGAATGTCAGCATTTTACCATCATATTTTTTTGTGTATTCCTCCTGAAATCTGTACTTTTCTGGCAAATAGCTGAGGATTGAAGTAATCAAGTAATGACAAACACTTGAGTTTAAGACTTCACATCCTTAAAAGTATTCACCATAATGCAAATTGTATCATTCTACATACTTCCTAAGTTTATAACAGGAATATTTAAAGTCTGTCCCTATTTATCCCCCCAATCATTTTCGGCTTTGTCCATATGTGATGCTCTGAGAGGTTGCGAGGTAGAATCACAGCTCAGGAGCCTAACTCACCCTGGGAAAGGACAGCTCATATATGACAACCGCAGGGGTGTCTGTCAAACAGTTGTGACTGTGCCACTGCTGGGCCATTTAATGGGATGATTTCCATATCCATGTTACCTGTGATTATGAGTATGGCACGATTGCCTTGTAAAGCTAAGAGACCTATAGAGGGCATGTGTTTAGTAAAGTACTATTGCAGATGTGTGTTGAACTGCATGTGATATATTGAGTTAATAACATTCAACTGTAGAGTGTTCTGCTGGACAATAAGCACACTTGTGACTGATTTCTGTAGTCACACACACATATACCTGTGTTATGTCAGCCAAACCATTGGCAGGTCTGTGAGCAATGACATTGTAACATAATAGCCTACTTATGACTGTTGGACATCGTCCAGGTTATCAGAGTGATGTCAAACCCTACTGTGCAATCAACCTAATAATGTATGGTGCAGCTATATTAATGCAGTACTAATACTGGTGTCCCTTTTGACACCCATTTATGTGTGCCATTGTGCAGATGTACTGCTGTAACAGGTTGAGAAGTATGACTGAGCAGCAAGACTGTAAATACAGTGTGCCATCCTAACATAGAACAGAAATGCATACCAGGTATCTCCTGAGCACATATATGTATGCATATGTTCAGCTGGAAGGCACAAAACTAATCACATAAGTTCATAGCAGTCAGGGACATAGGTTGTCCATGTTACACATCTGTGTAATATCAGTCACAGTGCATACAACAAACAAATGTTTACAGCTCTACTGGTTGTTGCATTGCCCTGACACTGATATGGGTACTAGAGTAGGCATGATTATCAGTTATTAATCAAAGAAATGTCCACCTGTGTTATGACCCTCTGTCCATGCCTACCACTACCAGCTATATCAACACCTATATACAGTGGCTATCACAAGTGCACACACCCCTGTTAGAATGCCAGGTTTGTATGCTGTATGACAATCAGGCCACAGATCATCATTTCATAATGTTTCTCATCTTGAATGTGACCCCTAACCTGTACAATTCCATTGAAATACAATCAAAGGTGTTTCTAGGAAGGTGAGCAACTATTGCCAAGTGAAGCTGTGCCATGATGTTAAAGTCCAGACCAAGATGGATGAATACTGTAACCATCTCAAGGGGTACATACACAACATATCAGTTTAAGGGTGTCACACTCATTTGACTGGCTTATTGTACTGACTATTATTTCCATATGTTTTCATAGACAAGATTTTTATGTTTTTAATTTAATTGTACAGGCTATAGGTCACATTACAGGTGGGAACTGTTTTGAAATGAGGTATTGTGGTGTCATGTTCCAATTGCACAACTATCAGGCAGTGTAACAGGGGTGTGTACCCCTTATATCCACTGTAGCTATATGGATACAGCAGTACTTGACCTGTATATCCAGCCTCCACCAAAGTAGAGTAATCCCCTTTGGTGGACAGCAGCAATACAAAAACCACATAATAGGTTGATACACTGGCTGTACAGGGACACATAGGTGCAGGCAACAACTTGGAAGCAAGTCCACCTATATCTGAGCAAGCATGTAAGTTCACAGGTGACTTCATGTAAGGCTGACTATGACTGTAAATCAGACATATCCACACCACAAAGGACAATTGCAACTGTGTTTCCACATACGTTGCAAGTCTCAGAGGAAACAACACAATTCACCCTGTACTGGGGATAAAGAACACCTCATACACACATGCCGTGGATATAGGCAACCTGCATCACACAGGGTGGGTGGGAACATCGCCACCCTATCCACCTCAGTTGTACAGGGGGATATGCACATCAACCACATTCCTCCCCTCAGCAATGGTGAGCATGTACATATTGCCTACTGATGGCAACAGCAGCACATATCCATGGGGCATAGTAACATAACTGTCTGCCTCCTACATGAACTCAGGCATTTGCTCACAGCTCCAGCACACACCACAGACAAACACAGACCTGCTACCATCCACACTGTCAACCCTCTACACAGAAATGAATGGAGAATAGAGAATTATGCAATCAAGTGTCCAACATTGGGGGGACTAAGATAGCTCAGGGACAATAATGTAAATCAAGCTGCTATAGCCATGATAGCTTTGAGGGTTATTTATTTTATTTATTTATTTTATTTTATTTTACATTTGTTGACTGGGCTAGTCTAACTGGATATATGTCCATTTTCACTAGATGCCCAGGGAGAAAAGCTCCACATAAAACAGATAATGAAACAGAACATTAAAATTTCAGTTACAGAACATTATAGTTACAAATAGCTTGACAGACAAAAAAAAAATGTAGTGTAGATTATTTGCAAGTAATATCCACTGTTGATGTGCATTTTGACAATCGTATGAGGTCCTGTGACCTTTTTCCTGCTTATGTTTCCAGATAACATGCAGAGTGCTTGCCTACCAGAATTCTCTGTTGGGGAAACTGACATCATCACCCAATATGTCATTGGACATTATGCCCTGTTATTTGGACGGAGAGCAGAAGATGTATGGGAGAGGACCACCCTGTGGAACAGTGTAGTCCATAGGGTAAATGATGCCAGCCTGCACAGCAGAACTTATGAGCATGGACAGCATCGGGCCACCGACCTCATCCGCCATGCCTGTCAATGGTCTGCTGCTGTAGTGAGGGACTGGCTAGGCACAGGTGGGGGCCCAACCATCCAGCCCCCACTGACCCCCACCGAGGAGATCCTTGCCAAACTTGGTGCACATGCCTAATGCACAAGCCATGAAGATGAGGGAAGCATTGTGGAGTTGGGCTGCACACACACACACACACACACACACACACACACACACACACACACACACTGGACAAGGAGCGTGTAGGTAAGGGCCCAGTGGGGATTAGTACACTAAAGTATCAGACATACATGTATCTGTATTGTATCTACATCCATGTGTCAGGTCTGATTGCAGTTGTGGATGGGGTTTTCTAATGCACAGAGGTGCACATCTATGGCAAGGAGAGGACATTGTGTATTACTGAGGTCAGTACTGTAGATGTGCAGACATGCTGCATCCATCCTGTACTAAGGCCACATGCAAGTATGCTGACAATAACTCCTTCTCACAACTATCTAGGACCCTCTGTTCTGCATATGGGTCAGCAGCCTGAAGCTGGTGATTATGACATTGTTCTGTTGTTGCCTGGCAATACCCCAGGCATGTGAAGTGCATGTAATTTATCATGCACGCAACCATCAGTAATAGCTATATTTCTTTATGTAATAGTTATATTGCTTTTTGTGCATGCTCACTTGTGTTGGGGTTAACTGTATTGCATCACAGTGGTCAACACTGGGGCCTATCTGACATGAATTCAGAATTCCTGTAGCATACCTCACAACTTGTCATTGCAAAGATGTCTGGACAGAGGCCTGCAAAATGGGCTGGACAAATGGCCTAAGGTAGGGACATGTGTGACACATTAGTGGTATACAGTGGATATAAATTGTGTACGCCCCCCTCTTAAGATGCAAGGTGTTCCTGTTGCATACTAATTAGGACCACAATATGTCAGTCCACACCTCTTCCAGCCTTTAATGCGACCCATAACAGGAACAGTTCACTTGTAAAACCAAGCATCTGGACTCATGTATTGCACCTACAAGGCTGGCCACCTTTGAGAGTGGCAGATGTCATATCAGCATGATGTTTCAGTCAGGTATGTTACCCCATGCTGCCATATGTGTCAGTACACTCACTGTGGTCTATTTAGCTATAATATTACATACGTGAGCATTGTTAAGGCACACAGACCACTTCCGACCATGTATAGGTTGCAAATATATGGATATTCCAGACACATCTGTACAGAGGACTGTACAATGGTTTAACCTGCTGCATGTGAGGCAGATACTGTTACCACACTATATAAAGTAATGGCAGTGGGAGGTCGTCACCAGCCATGTATGGTATACACATCAAAATGGTATAAGCCACACAAGATATGATCCTCTCACACACACACACACACACACACACACACACACACACACACACACACACACACAAACAGTTGTCAGCATTAGGATTAGAACTTCTGCCTATCTAGGTGTTCCTACTATAGTGTTATGCAGTTATCAGACATGCCACAGGGCTTATACATTTCCACTCCTTCCAAAGGTTCTTCTAAGTTGGATGACATCAACAGGACTACTAAATTGGAGTAAAAGGTAGTACACAGGTCAAAGAAGATAGAAGCCAGACAGTACATGATTCACACACACACACACACACACACACACACACACACACACACACACACACACACACACACACACACACACACACACACACACATGCCAGTATTGGGATTAAAACTCTTGCCTATCTAGGTATGTTTACTATAGTTTTACGCAGTTACCGCACATGCTACAAAGCTTACTGAACTTTCACATGGCCAAAGCTGCTGATAACTGCACAGTTCTCGTAAAGTATTACAGGTGGCAGACAGTCTGCCTTCTTTTCCACTCGTACATCATGCTAGTTCTTTCTGTCTTGCACTTCATCTAGCATTATGGCCTGGCACTTCAACTAGCATTATGGCCTGGCACTTCACCAAGTTATTGTATCAAGATGTGTGGCACACCTGAGAGCCATCAGCAGTACTCGTTCATCACAGATGTAGCCCCAGTACTTACCAGTTATGTCCACCCCTTGTGGCATATCTGAAGGGCAGTTATCTGTGCTTTCACCTATTAACCAGATGCACTTGTCCATTCTGAGGCACTGTTGTAACTGCCTCATGTACACAGACAACCCTCCCCTCTAAAGTCCAAACACTCAGACCTGTGAGGGTTACCCATATATCATCCAATGTGGACATATGCACTCTCCAGCAAAGACTGGACTTTTAGGTCTAGGGAATAAGATCAACACCTAACACCACACCATGTGTAACACATAGCTCACCATAACACCAACTTTGACAGCCATGACATACAGTGAAAAGCCACACACCCACCTTCCCAGTGGCACTCAATGTACATTTACCCAAACAGCACAGACCAGCAAGACAGACACCAGCTCAAACACTGGAAATGGCACATGCCAAGGGACACATTTAACCTACACAGTGTATCCCTCAACCTAATCTCCTAAGGCTAACCCCCTTGCACAATATATATAATTGTGAAACCAGGGGGTTGTATATAGATTGCTTTATGTGAGAAATGTCCTTCCTTCTATACAAGTAAAACTGAGAGGAAATTAAGGAAAAGAATTTATGAACATTTGTATGCCATAGGTAGGAAGGACTTAATTAATGCACTTGCTAGGCATATTGTAGAACATCCAGAACACTCTTTTTTTATTCATGGTTGTCCACCAGGTTAAAAATGATATTAGGGGTGGCCCATGGCAGTTATATCTGGAAGAACAAGAAGTGTTTTGGCAAATTAGAACATCAGCACACTTGCCCCCAGGTGTGAATGATTATGCCTTTATTAAATGCATTCTTAAGTTAAAAGCACTGCTTAGATAAAATGATAAATTGTATTTTATTTGGATATTGTTGCGATATCACCAAAGCCATTAATAGTTGAAAGATGAAGGTTTTATGAATGTTTAAAACAGCAATAGTTTTTAGGATGTTATATGTATGCTTTATTAACAAGTTTTATATGATTTATATATTTGGTAATTTGCTATTTATTTATTTATTTATTTGCGAAGTTTTAAAATGCATAAGGTTTAGACTTGTAAATTCTCGAAAAAATATTAGTATTTCTATGAGAACTTTGGAGTTCATTGAGTAGGTTTTGTTTTTAATTTGGATTATACTTTTATTTTCAAAATGCATTTTTGTACTATTTCACTTTTCCTTTAAATTTGCAATTAATTAATTGTATTTTAATTTCGTTGTGTTGAAGCCTATATAAATAGGCTGTTGTGTAGTATTTGTCTGAAGAAGGCTGGGTAATTTCTTGGCCGAAAGCGCTTACATTATTAAACAGTCTGTGCCTTGGCTGAGTCAGTCCGTTTTCATTTTTTATTTTGAGGTACCCCTTGCACAATACAGTGATCATGGGTAACTCAATACTGAGGCACACAAATATCCCACTCACTAAGTTGAATATGGAGCAGGTAACAGCCAAATATCTATCATATGCCAGCATCCAACACATGACACAGCCAGTCATGGCATTCCACAAGTACTACGAGTATCACTCTGTATCCATGTGGATATGAATGACTTTGGACACGCCTCCCTGGACTACATGACAAGAGACATGATTGAAATCTCTGATTATGTGGTCCAGGCAGGTGTGACAGTAGCCCTGAGCAGTGTACTTCCATCACCCAGAATGATGCTGCAGTACTATCAAGAGATGATTGACTGCAACATTGGCTTATGTGTTATGTGTCATTCTCAGGGGATCCAGTACCTCTCTGCTTGGGATGACATGATTGACAGAACCCAATTACTTGCCACAGATGTCCTACATCTCTCACCACTGGGTTTCCAGGGACTGACTAAGTGTCTTGCCACACCTATGATACCTTACTAGGCAATGCTCCTAATGTTATTACCACCATAACAGCTAGACATGTATGCAATCTGAGGGTCATCTGAGTTTATTACTGTGGAGTCAGGTACAAAGGTTGCTTGGGCTGTTTTTATAATGTTTAGGGATTTGTAAGATTCAAGGAGAACACCACATCTGCATTCATAACTAACATTTGTTTGGGTAAGTCATGTGTGATATCATTCAGAAATTGGGCAAAGAGTAGTGGTTCTAGGAGTTTGCTTTGAGGAACTCCAGTGCTTAATGGTTACTTATCAGATACTATGTTATTAGCAAAGATTTTAAATGGGCTGTATAGCAAGTAACTTTAAAAACAGCATATAGCATTTTCACCAAAATGAAGTTTTTGAAATTTATTCAGTAAGAGAGTATGATTTGTTGTTTTAAAGGCATGTGTCATATCTATAAAGTCACCTTCTGTAATGAGGGCACTGTTAATGCTGCTATAAATGATATTTGAGGCTAATAACAAAGCAGTTTGAGTACTAAATGAACTTCTACAGCCATGCTGTTGGTCGCAGAGCAGGCCATAGCTACTTATACATTTTCAACTATTGATAGATTAGTTTTAAAAGATTTTAGTAATGGGGCAAAGATTTGAGATGGGTTGAGTTGTGAGGGTGATTGAACTTTAGGTAGAAGAAGAATTATTTAGCGCTTGGATGGAAATGGCATGGTATCTGTAGTTAGTGAGAAATTAAAAATGTGTGGTATAAGATTTGCAATTTTTCCTGCTGAATCTTTTAGGAATTTAGAATATAGTTTGCTATCTTTAGCACCTGCAGAGTTTAGTTTAGTAAGTAACGACTTTGTTTTATGGTTACGGGTGAGAAGTGAAAGGTGGCAGAATGGGGAACACTTCACATAATCGAATTATTAAAATCTCGATTTGCATATGGTCGAGACCATATGATCGAGATTTTAATAAATCGAATGTGTGTAGTGTTCCGAAATAACACTTTACTTACCTGAATACATTACGTGCACACAGAGGCAAGTATTGTTGCATGCCTTGTGTGTACGTAATGTATTTTTTGTTTCGTGGTGTTGGCAGGAAGTAAAGAAATCTCCGCTTTGCGCTTCGCAAGATACAGCAAGACGGAGATTTTCCATCTCCCCACTGTAGCGCAATCTTGGAGTTGGTATATTTAAGTAGGGGGGGTGTGGGGGGCACAGCCCCCATATAGAGGTGCAGGGCGAAGCCCCTGCAAAAAGCAGCTTGTGTTTTTTTTTTGTTTTAATGGTTTCCCTTCAGAAGTTCGAGTTTCCGAAACTCGAGCTTTTGGTTTCGGTTATTTGTAGTTCGAGATTTCAGAAATTCGATCTTCTGAAGTGAATCCGGCAGAATGACATGTTAGATGATATAGATTTGGAAAGAAATGTCTGTTTAAAAGAGGATGTGAAGGAAAAGAGTTGTCAACATAACATCCCCCTTATTAAACTAAGGTTACTTTTTAATAAGTTCCTGTACTCTGAGTTCTGACTTCAATTTAAGCAGCAGAACGTAATTATCAAAAACATTTTGGATTTTCCGTTTCATCTGCTACTACGTAAATTTACCAACTGGTTTCATCTATGAACAGGATTATGTGTATTCCTGAGCATTAAGTTATAATCTAATGATTTACCATTAAACATAACATCCACCACCAGTACAATGCAGTTTAAAAAACTATTAAAAGCCCACCTATCAGCTACATGGACTTGCTCATATTCAGATCCTGGTTAACTAACTCATTTATTAACATTTCTGCGCTAAATCACTTTTACTAGTCACTATCCATAACTAAACAAACTATGAAAGTTAATATTACTCTTCTGATACCATACTTACTATTGCTACCTGAATGCTATATCTGACTGATGTTTATTGTTCTAACCCTCTAAAACTGCTATGTAAATATTGTATATAGATCTGCTTATCTGCAAATAGGAATCAGGAAGACTGATCCACCGTATTTTGTGATCTGTTATTTGTACTTTATATTTACACTTTTTATAACATGTAAACTAGATTCAGCATGCCCACATTCAGCACAGTTTTGCTATCTGAAATTGTATCACCAAAAAAGCCACATAGGAATTTCAGAGACAAGGCAGAATACAAACATAATTTAATACTACAGACACACACAATGTAAGTACTTTTGAACAAAGTTCTTCATCAGACAAAAGTTCTATATCACAAAACACTCTATTTAAAACAAGAACTGTTACAGCACAACCAATTAATACAGATCTTTAGATTTTAGTATAAACTTTAAAGAGACCATGTCATTAAGTCCAGGTTTCCTATTAGCACAAAATTTAAGACTCCAGTGAACCTCTCTTTCTTCAATGAAGTTCTTTAAATCACCTCCCCGCGGTCCCTTGTATATCATCTCAACTGCTTTAAACAAAAAGTATGTGCAAAATTATACTCATGGACATGTTTCGCTAAAGCATTAGCAAGATCACTTCTCCTAATAGCATAATTGTGTTCACGTCTTCTTTCATATAACATTCTATTGGTTTTACCTATATAAAAATTTTCACATACTGTGTATGTAGCTAGATGTATTATATTACTGGTCTTACAATTTGCATGCACCTTAAACATAGGCCTTTTTCTAGAAAGTGGATGCTCAAATGAATTTGAAGCATCAATAAAAGGGTAATATTTACAGTTACCACATGGGTAGGTGACAGATGTTTCATGCTCGGAATAGGTGTTGGCCTGAGAATCTGTACAACACAGCTGCCGTTCAAGTGACTTCATGTTCTTATATCCAAACATTGTTTTTTCACCTACTATTCCCTTTATCTGGTCACTAGTGGTTAGAATATCCCAAATGGACTGGATCACACTGAGTATCTGTTTAAAATCACTTGCATAGGACAATACAACTGGTATGTGCCTTCTAACTCTTGAATCAGAGGCCAATTCACTACCATTACTTCTAGAATCTGAAAAATACTGTGTAGCTGAAGAAGTTCTTAAATCCTTCACATCTCTGATCATTCCTTCAACTTCATTCCTTTTGTACCCTCTCTCCAAAAAATCAGTATATAGAGTCTTAAGATCCTCTTGAAAATCTTCCTCAGTGTTATTCAGGAGTGAAATCCTTACACTCTGCCGTTTTAAAATATTTTTATAGATATGAGGTGGGTGCATACTATTACGTTGAAGTACTGTATTTTTTCTATACAGCCTAGTAATAAGATTTCCAGAAATATTTATCTGGATACATACATCCAGAAACACTATTCAATCACAGGAAACATTAGAGGTAAAACGTAGAACTGAGGAGATGGCATTCATTTAAATACTTAATAAAGTCAACTGATTGTGCTTCATTACCTGCCCATAGCAAAATCACATCATCCAGAAATCTTCTATAAAAGAGCAACAAACTCCTAAAATGACCATTGAACATATACTTCTCTTCCCAACTGGCTAAAACAATATTGGTGTAGCCATTGGCACATGAAGTGCCCAAAGCTATGCCTTTCTTCTGTAAGTAGCGTTGCTCTTGAAATATAAAGATGTTATGCTTTAGTACCACCTCAAGAAATAAACATATAAGATCTATTTGTTTGGGGTCATAACCACTGTGAGAGATGAGAAAGACTTTAACCACGTCAATACCATCTAAGCTGGGAATACAGGTAAAGAGAGATTCAACATTAAGCGTGACTAGCAGACAACTTTGTATCATTTAGAACTGTATCAATTGTATTTAAAACTGGTCGTAACTGTTTATCTATAAAAATTGAAAATGGTTCTGTCAGCCACTTCCTGCCTGAAACTGTTGGTGTAAACGGAGGTGATATCATGTTTTTATGAACTTTGAGGAGACCTTGGAAGATAGGAATAACAGGATATTCAACACTCGGATATTATGATAAATGTTCAGTGATCAGAAATTTTGAAATTGTACTTCAATTCATAATCTAGTCTTGTATTCTTTTTAATTCATTACTTTTTTGTATTTTCTCAAACTACTTTCTCTATTTTTCAAACTACTTTATTTTCATAGGTTCATAGGTTCATAGGTTCATAGGTTCATACTAGGCTATCTGCCCTGGGGCAATTATAAGCCTAGCCCGATTCTGTATGGCTTACGCCACCCCTTGATTTGAGTATACTGTGCCCTTTTTAAGGTTTAGTTTACTGTGCCTCTGTCTAATAGTGACACGGGAGTAATCCCTGGGACAAACCTACGATCCCCCATCCACTTATCGAGATTCTTCTTGAAGAGATTCAGTGAGGTGCTCTGCCTCACATGAACTGGAATTCTATTCCAGAGCGAAGGGAGCCTCTGGGTTATGAACCTGTCCCTTCAGCAAGTTCTATTTATTTCTGTGCTGAGGTTCAAGTCCCTTGAGCGTGTGGCTCTAAGGGATTTAGATTTACTAAGGTGGAGCATGTCCATTAATTCTGGATTTGACATAGCTTTGTATGTCAGGCATAGATCGCCTCGAAGTAGGCGGTATGCAACTGAGTAGAGCTGGAGTTTTTTTAACCGAGCAGCATATGGCATCTGTTTGACACCCTTGATCCTCTTGGTGAGATACTTTTGGGGTCTTTCTAATTGCTGCAGGTGTGGGTAAGGTACATCCCAAAAGGGGCATTGTATTCTATGATGGGCCTGATGAGGGATGAATAAAGGGGCACGATTACCTCTCTTGATCTAGATGTGAAACCCTTCGTGATGAGGTGGGCTATGTAGAAGGTCTTTCTAACCACTTTGGCAATGTGATTTTCAAAGGAGAGATTGCTATCAACTTGGGTCCCCAGGTCCCTAATAACTTTCTCTGTACTTAATGGGTTTCCACCTATGTGGTAATTTGTGGGCACATTGTTTTGCCAAAGGGTATGACTATACATTTTTTGGCATTTAGATTTAAACCATGGCACTGGCACCAGTTATCTGTCTCTGTGAGACCTTTTTGAAGGATGTTTGTGTCAGCTGGAGAGTTGATTATGGCGCCCAGTTTGCAGTCGTCTGCGAACTTGGTGAGCCATAGTCCTCCCACGTTTGCCTGTACCTCGGAAAAGTATATACTGAACAAGAGTGGTCCCAGGACAGAACCCTGTGGGATGCCACTTGTGACCGGTTTCGAGTCTGACATGGCTCCAGCAACTCTCACTCTGTGGGTTCTGTCTTTGAGCCAGTTTGCGACCCATCTTGTGACATAGGGGTTTATATTTAAGCTGGATAGCTTATCTATGATGCTCGAGTGGGGTATTGTGTCAAATGCCTTTGCAAGGTCCAGATAGGCTGTGTGGACTACCTTCCCTTCATCTATGGCTTTGGTGACTGTTTCAAAGAAGTCAACCAGGTTCAAAAGGCAGGATCTGCCCTTGACAAAGCCAAACTGGGTAGGATCTAGTGTCTGTAGGTCCCCAATGTCTTTGTCTATGAGCTCCATGATGATCATCTCCATAGCCTTGCAGACTAAGCTAGTCAGGCTTATGGGGTGATAGTTTCCAGGGTCTGTAGAGGATCCACCTTTGTGGAGTGGGACCACTGTTGCTGTACGCCATTCTGTGGGCACATATCCTGTAGTGAGGCTGAGATTGTATAGCTGTTTTATTTGAGGGATTAGTTCCTCTTGTAGTTCATGTAGGACGCAACCTGGGACGCCATCTGGTCCCATGGAAGCAGTGTTTTTTTGCTTTGGAGAGGGCAGCCTTCACCTGAGCATCTGAGATGTTTGGGAGGCAGCCCTCTGCTGGGATAGATACTTGCTCTTTTCGGGGGGAGGGGAGAAGTTTGCACTGAACCTGTCTGCCAGGATATTGGCAATGTCTGTGGGTTCATTGTATTTTTTGTCATTTAGAATCAACTCAGAACAAGTCTGGGAGTTGCATCCCAGGTTTCTAACATAACTGAAAAAAGCCTTATGATTGTCTTTGGTGTCCTGTGCAATTTTTCTCTCGAAGCTGGCCTTGGAGGATTTTATGAGGGATCGTAATTTTTTGCTAGTACTGATCAGAGATGCCTTCCCTATTAGGGATTTTGCTCTATCATGTAGTAGCTTCCTCCTTCTGCTGTACAGTTTATTTATGGCAGGGGTCCACCAGACTGGATGCCTGCCTTTGGATGATTGGGTCTTGGTTTTGTTTGGGATAGCATGATCCATGCATTCCTGGAGATGTCCGTAGAATGCATTTATATAGGATTCTGCAGTTTGGGCTGTAGTTTCCACTGGCCCTGGGGCCTTGAAGGATTCCACTTCGATTTTGAGAAGTGAGAAGTTCGCTTTTGAGAAGTTTTTCACTGTGGTTTTCTGGGCTGGGGGTGGGGTCGGGATGTGGACATCCAGTGAAATTAATTTATGGTCTGATCTTACCAATGAGGGATATACTTCTGGTGTGGAGCATAGAGTCCCCATGTTGGTAATGATCAGGTCTAGTATGTTGACCCCTCTTGTGGGAGTGGTGACTAGTTGTTCCATAGCATTTGAGTTTATAATTTCCAGGAATCTTTGGGCTAAGGTGCTGGGGCTTGAGTAGTGCCCCCAGTCAATGTTTGGGTAGTTGAAGTTGCCCAATATAATGGTGTTCGGAGAGATCTTCATGTTCTCCAATGTTTTCAGGAAGGCCGAATGGGATTCCTGATTTTGAGAGGGTGGTCTGTAGGATGCTATAAACTGAAAAGCAGTCTTGCCCACTGTTAGTTGCACATGGATGGTCTCCGATACTTGGTGCGCAATGCCACTAACCTGGAGGTGTGGATATCCTTGATAAATATGGAAACTCCCCCTCCTTTTGTGGTTCGGTCTGGGTTTTGGGGCCGAAAAGCATGATACGAGGTATAGCCTGGTAGTGCTGGGGTGCTCTCTGGAGCCTTGAACCAGGTTTCTGTCACTGCACAGATATCAATGTTCTCCATACTGAGGAGAGCTTGATGCGTGCATCTTGAGGTTAAGACTTCTGGCGTTTAGCAGCATTACCCTTAGTTTCTTGTTCCTTGTGCTGTCTATGGGGGTGGGTTTGACTTTTGAGCCTTGCCTAAAAAAGGCACTATGGGGGTGGCAAGAACCTTTGCCAATATCCGAAAGCCCAGTGGTGACAGGTGCAAGCCGTCCCTAGCGAAGCAACGTGGCTTGTTGAGCATGTCATCCCAGGCTAACAGACACTGGATCCCCTTTGAATGACACCAAAATTTTAGCCAATTGTTAAAATCGATCATTTTGTCTTTGTACTGTGGCATCATTCTAGGTGAGGGTAAGATGCTGCTCAAGGTCAGGGTCATACCAGCCTGGGCTACATGATCAGAGAGCTCCTCTATGTCTCTTTTCATGTAGTCCAGGGAGGTACATCTCAGGTCATTCACACCAGCATGTACAATGACTGAGTCATATTTGTATTTGCTTTGGAGTGACCTGAGTGCTTGCTTTATGTGTCGGATCCTAGCACCAGACAGGCAGCTCACCATGACCTTCTCTTTATTCAGCCTGGTGAGCGGGACGTCAGTGTGTCTGACAACAGAGTCACCTATAACAAGAGTATCAGGTATGTTATTCAGCCTTAAGGGCTGTGGCTGCTTGGCACACTGACTTTGTGGGTTATGTGTTGTGTGTGTTTTGTTTTGAGGTAGCGTTTGCTTGGATGTCTGCTTTGGAGGTCTCTGTTGCTTAGGTAGATTTTTATTTAGAGCCTCCGAGTATGTTTTTGTGTATTTATGTGTTTGGTTCGCTGATGTGGTGGGACTATGTGATACTGGAATTGTGTTGTGTGAGGTTACCTTCTCCTCCTGACTGGTTACACTAGTTTTGAGATGAGAGAGCTCAGCCTGCAGTTTGGCTAAATAGTTGCATCTCTCACATATATTTGAACCTGTTTGGAGGAAGAGAGGGTTGTCCGTGTACATGAGACAGTTGTAACATTGCCTCAAAATTCCCAGATTCACCAGCTGGACTGGAGAGGAAACCATTGACTGACCTTTGGACATGCTAGAGTAACAGGGAAACTGAATTTAAGACGGACCAATAGAGGACAGGGTAATCATAGAGAGTATAAGAGTAAGTAGTGCTTATGGTTTAATAGTGCTAACTTGTAGGATTACTTAATTGGACCAGTGAAGGGCCTTAGAATGAGAATATGGTGTTTAAATTGAGAGATAGAGCAGTTCTAAGGGGAAAAGTGAAGAGCAGTCTTTGTGGAGCCAGGAGTAGTTTAAACCCAATTAGGCGGCGCTGCCCGTTGTTGCGCTATGCTCAAAAACGGGCAAAACTGCGCAAAAGAGGGTTTTAAGGGAGGAAGATGAAGGAGTTTTGGAATTGACCCAAAATGGCCAATAAAACTACAGTTTCAAGTCAGTAACCACTCCCACATGGGCAGGCAGGCTGCTCAATGTTTTTTCACTGCCACTGAACAACAGAGAGACTTTCCTTTAGCCCAAGCAGAAAATGGCCTCACAGAAACTTACAAACAGTTCAAGAACAGCAAGCCTGTAACTGAACTTTTTTAAATCTCAGAAAAGTGGGAAAAAAGCAAGATTTTTTTGTTTTTGTTTTTCAGAGATAGCAGAGGTTAACAAGTATCAACAAGTTATAACAGTGCAGTAAATGACCCCACACAAGAGTGCTAGGCCAAAGACAGATAAAATGCAAGTTTTGAGAAAAAACGATTTTAAAAATAAGTGCAAACAGGAAATTCAGTAAACAGCTCTAGGTTGTGCTCTAAATACAGTTACTAATGCAGAAATCAAATTTAACAAGCCAGAAAATGCTCAAAATAGGTGGCTATGCAGAACAACTTAGCAAATAAACAGAGGAAAAATACTTAAAGTCTCAAAAGTGGCTCCTTTCTTCTCTCAGCATTTTCTCCTCTTGGTGGGTGCTTCACCAACAGCCAACAAGCCTGAAAAGACCTAGATAACTAACTGCCCTTGCAAGCCATTTTAAGCCTAGCCAATTACCTCTTGTGAGGCTCAAACGCTGCACCTTGTGCTTGTAAGGCAAGCACCTTAACCATTAAGCCATCCTCCCAACCCTATGCTCTATACTTTATACTCTGTTTGTCTTTTAGCTTTTCTCTGTGGGCCTCTGCTGAAAACAGACTTGTCCAGTTGGACTTGCCTGGTAAACAAATGTAAAATAAATAAAAATAAATAAATAAATCTACATACTTGTATTGGACTGGAACTGATCATTTACCATAATTTAGATCTTGCAATTGGAATATATAACTATACATTTGAAATGGTGTGTGGAAATGCTTCAGAGACAACATTACACCCTATGTAATTGTGTTGGATGCTCACACTTAATGGTTACATATATGTAGAGCAGCAGATCAACAAATGGAATTTTTGTTATGCTAACATTTATTGTCAGCCATAATTGTATTACTGCATTAATGTGAATATTTCATTTCTGTTTTGGAATCCATTCATGGTTGGGTTGGAATATTGCTTATTTTTTAGTTTTATTGCTGTCTGTTACCTTCAACAATTAGGCTTGGTATTAAGTCCTGGGGCATTAGACTAGTCATTTTTATCAGTGCCCTCAAGTATTCTTTGATTTTTATTGAATTTCAGTGTCACATGTACTCTGTATATATGTTTATGTGGATTTGTTGTATATAATCATGAGATTAACTACGCATGGAAAGGGTTAGGGGACTACTTAGTACTTTCCCATTTAAGATTTATTTCTTACTGCATATATATCCTCCTGCTTTAATTAATAGTGACCAAAATAACAATTTCATCATGCAACGTGCATGGCTCTCATGTTATAGCTTAGAGGAAACCATTCTACTGACTTGTTATAATATGAATACTATCTTGTGTTTTATTCAACAATTCATATATTTCCCTTTCAATCTGATTCTCTAAAAAGAAAGTAGGTATCTTTTATGTTTGCTGCAGGATTTTCAACTAATTATTTGGGTGTGACAATTCTTATTTGTTCTCTTCTATGTAACAAAAATAAAAAAGGAGGTTAGTGTTGTGATGATGAGAGGCATTGCCAGCTATGCCAGGAGAAGTAGGGCAGTGGATGTGTAACATATGCCAGCACAGCTAGCTAGAATTTTGTAAAGAATTATATGGCACTTGTATATCAAACTAATTTGTACAGATGCTTGTGTGGAAAAATGTATTTGTAAAGCTGTTTGTGTTAAAAATTTACCAACAGTATGCCCTGCTGGTCTGAAAGAGAAATATACTTGCATTATTGTAACTGATTAAATGTATATGTTTTAACAGAGGGTACTGGAAAAGAAGACGTTAAACTCAGCTCTAGCTAAGTTTGAAAAAATAGTAAGAAATTAAATTACTTAATTTAGGCCATAAAGATTGTATATGTTCATAGGTAGGTACTAGGCTATTGGCCCTGGGGCCTATATAAGCATAGTCAAAAAGGTTCCCTGGCTTTCGCCACCCAAGAAAAATATTTTCCTGTGCCTTTGTCAAGCAGTGCTGCAGAAGTGATCCTCTGGGTGAATTTTCTATTTCCCATCCAGTCTTCAAGGTTTTTCTTAAAGAGGGCCAATGAGGAGCTTTGCTTGACATGAATGGGTAGTTTGTTCCAAAGTATGCCCCGTTTAGTGAGTTTACCTATAATTCCAGAGTGGGGGATGGTAGCGAAAGCCTTGGCGAGGACAAGATAGGCTGTGTGCACTACCTTGCCCTCATCTACGGCTCTAGTGACTGCTTCAAAGAAGTCAATCAGGTTTAGTAGACATGATCTACCTTTTACAAACGCAAACTGAGTGGGGTCCAGGGTTTGGAGGTTACCTATGTCTTTGTTTATAAGCTCCAAGATTATATGTTCCATGGCCCTGCAGACCAGGCTCATCAGGCTGATGGGGCGGTAGTTTCCGAGGTCCATGGTGGCACCCCCTTTGTGAATTGGGATAACCGTCACTGTGCGCCATTCAGTAGGCACATAGCCTGAGGAGAGGCTATGCTCGAACATGGTACTTAGGTGAGGTGCCAGTTCGTTCTGTAGTTCATGTAGTACACAGCCTGGGATTTTGTCTGGTCCCATGGATGCTGTGTTCTTTGCTTTGTTCATCCATGATTACAGGGGCTTTGCATTTTCTGGTATTACGATGGGCCCTTTGGAGGGTAAGAGGGGGGGTAAAGTTAGCACTGAACCTATCTGCCAGGATGTTGGCAATATCAGTTGTTTCGGTATATTTAGTGCCATTGTGCTGTAGCTCAGAGCAGATCCGAGTGTTGCCATTGAGATTCTTGACATAGCTGTAGAATGCTTTGTGGTTGTCTTTGGAATCAATGGTGATTTTATTTTCATAACTAGCTTTGGAGGATTTTATGAGGGATCTCAGCTTCTTGCTGAGGCTGACCAGGGAGTTCCTCCAATCTTGGGATTTTACTCTTTTTTGCAACAGTTTCTTCCTTCTGTTGTAGACTTTGTTTATGGCAGGAGAATGCCAGATTGGCTTCCTTTTTTGGAGGATAGCGTCTTGGTTCTGTTCGGGATGGCACGATCCATGAACTCATGTATGTGCTTATACAGTGCATTTGTGTAAGATTCAGCAGTCATACTTCTATTTTCCATTTGCATGGGTGTTGTGAAGTTTGCCACTTCTGTCTTAAGAGGAATGGAAGTTGGCTTTGGAGTAGTTTTTGGCAGTGGTTTCCATAATGGGGGTGGATTATGGATGTCTAGGGTGATTAGCTTGTGTCGGTCGGATCTGACCAGCGAGGAGTTGACCTCTGGCATGGAACATCGGTTACCCATACTGGTAATGACCAGGTCCGGGATATTGCTGCCCCTAGTGGGGGTGTGGACAAGCTCATCCAAGGTGTTGGACTTTCTGAATTCCAGAAAACGCTGAGCGAATGAATTTATACATGAGTAGTTTTACCAGTTGATGGTGGAGTAGTTGAAATTATCCATAATTAAGGTATTGGATTGTACCTTAATATTTTCCAGTATCTTAAGAAATGAAGAGTGGGAATCCTGGGGCATGGTGGGGGATCTGTAACAAGCTATAACCTAGACTGCAGTCTTGCCCAGTGTTAGTTGCACTTGGATAATTTTGGATGCATTATGTTGAGCAACTAGCCTGGAGGTGTGGGTATCCTTAATGGATAGGGACACACCTCCGCCTTAGTGTTTCGGTCCAGGTTAGGTGGCTGAAAGGTGTGGTTTGAATTATAGCCTAGTAATGCAGGGGTACTCTCTGGAGCCTTGAACCAGGTCTCTGTCAATGCACAGATGTAGAGGTTCTGCATTTTAAGGAGTGCCTTGAGTAACTGCATTTTGAGGTTTAGACTTATAGCATTGAGTAGCATTACCCTCAGAGTTTGCTTGCTTGTACCTGTTATGGTGGTGAATTTAGCATTTGAACCTTGCCTAAAAAAGGCACTATAGGGCTGGCAAGAGCCTTAGCCAGCATCCAGAATCCCAGGGGCGATAGGTGCAGGGCATCTGTGGCAAAGCATTGTGGTTTGTCGACCATGTCATTCCATGTATCTTACAGTTCTGATTGCAGCCAGAGGCAACACCTTTTGTATTGGTCTTTAGTAGTGAACTAATTACTACTTTGGAAGGGTAGAGGTTTGAAATTGTTTTCATGACTTCCAGAAGCTGCATCATATCTTAGTAAGTTCTATGTGTGTGTGTTATTGACACATATGTGCTAAATCCTGCCAGTTTCTTCCAATAGAAGGTTGTAAGGGAACCAGAAGTCAGATGGCCAGATGTATGTGATGTCCTTCTGTAATCCATCATTAAAATAATGTTTAATACTAGGTGAGACTAACGTCTCATGGCAGTCTTTTTGTAACCTGACAAGGAAGGACTCCTCACCTACTTCATCTTGCCTTGTTCTAGTAAGTCACTAGGGAATAATAATTCTTTAGATCAGTCAGGAAAATATAGTGAGATTAGCTATGCATTGGTTTTCTGTAACTGTGTGAACCTGTCCACCTGTATTAATTTTTAATATTTCCTATGATTGAAACTCTGGTGATTATTGTAAATGGATATTTAGTATTTTCATGTTCTTTTGTTATTTATTATTAAATATATTTAAGCTTGTCACTGTGGCTGGTCTTTTAGAGAATATTTTTCATTTCTGAGAGTACTTTATACACACATCCATCATATATATGTGTATATATATATATATATATATATATATATATATATATATATATATATATATATATATATCTATATCTATATCTATATATATATATATATATATATATATATATATATATATATATTTGGTGACAGCTCTGGCAACTACTGAAAGCCTTACTGCATTGGCCAAACACTACCATATGTATTGATATTAATTTCACTTAGTATAATTGGGTACCCTTGCAAGAGAGTAGTTGGCAGTGTCTGGTGGTGATGTAACTACCTAATGTCTAGGCATAAGGGGGCGTAGCTAGTAAATTTTTGCCAGTCTTTCCCAAGTGTGTGTGTGTGTGTGTGTGTGTGTGTGTGTGTGTGTGTGTGTGTGTGTGAAAATCACATTTCAAAGAGTGTGTGTGTCAGCTGCTTGGAGCAGGGGCACGAAGCACTGGTTTCACAGAGAGAGAGAGAGTGGTGGAGAACTTGGCATGGACACTCATCTGATGTCTCAACTTTATAGCTGTGTCAGTGGAGAGTCTTATTGGGGACCTGAAGGGAGACAGATAGAGAATCCTTGGCCACAGACTGTGTTCCCTGTGTGCTCTTAAAGGAAATTATGCTTGATGCAGAGAGCTGCATCTGGAAATACTCAGTGTATCTGTTTTTTTCCAAGTGAATGTCCCTCTCCAGTGCCAGCAGTGAGGATTTAGACTCCTTGATGACCCAGAGTGGAGACCTCACATACTGGTCAGCAGTGATGGGATATTAACTGAAGTTTTGTAGCTGGTAGGCAGTTGTCACTGAAGGTGGGTGCACGGTCAGGCAGCCACAAGGTAAACATACAGAGTTTCATTTCACAACAGTTTTATTTATTTTGTTAGTTTAGTTTAGTCTGGTCAGGGAAAGCAGTCAAAAATGTCAGCAGAGGATTATAGCAAGCTGACAAAAAAACAGTTGGCCAAGGTGTATGAAGCCAAAGGATTGGTCTATGCCAATGCAACTAAAGAGGAAATGATTTCAGTCTTAGTCACAGCTCAGACCAGCAACCAGGAGGACAACCAATTTAGTGATGGGGATGTACACCCTTCAGAAGCAGAACAGTTCATCTTTTCCTCAGAAGGCTTAAAAATTCACATGGAGTTAAACAGACTTGAACTGGAGGCTAAACATTTGGAATTAGAATCAGCAGAGAGACTGCGGCAGGAGAAACATATGGAATTAGAATCAGCAGGGAGACTGCAGTGTTTGAAGGCTGAAGAAACTGAGAAGCAGCATCAACATGAGAGAGGCTGACTCTTCACCAGGGTCATGGCGGTAATGGGGAAGGGAATAACTGAACCTCAGAAGCAATAAAGGTCAGTAAATTTCTTCCACAATTTACACAGGGTGATAATTTTGATAGCTTTATTCAAATATATTAAAGGGCATGTTAACAGTATAATGTTGACCAAGTTCTCTGGGTATGGTTCCTGACCCCCTTACTCCATGGTAAACCTGCAACTGCTGTTTCTAAATTGTCTGATATTGATTGTTGAAACTATTATAAAGTAAAGAAATGCTTACTTGAATCTTTCGAGTTAACACATGAAGCTTACAGAAAACAGTTTTGTGAGCATAGACGCAAGGCAGATGAAACTGTGTGTGATTATATTGCTGAGTTAAGCACTTGTTTTCATAGGTGGATGAGTGAATGTCAAGTCACCACTTTTGAAAGGCTGGCATACCTTTTGGTGAGGGAACAAGATCTTAACACTTTGTCTGAGGACATGAGAATCTGGTTGGCAGACTGTGTGTGTGACTCTGCAGATGAGCTGGTGAAAAGGGGGGATCTCTACTTAGCAAGCAGGACATCACTGCTCAAGAAGGGGATACCCAGTGCTGGACATGGATATAAGGGAACCCATGGTGGCAACCTAAACCACCCCAACAGAGTCCACCAGTAACAGGGAAAAACAGTACTTCAGGTGCATGGGCAAGATCAAGGGTTAAATGTTTTTAATGTAGCCAGTGGGGCCATGTATTGTATAGATGTCCATGGAGGCAAAGTGGGGAACAAAAGGTGAGGGAGCCAGCAAGTGGGAATTACAGTATGCCAGTGGTAAGTTGTCTGGAGATAACAGGGGTACAAAACTATCACCTGAGGTTATATCCTATCTTAGTGGTTGGAAAACAGGCCACTGCTAAGAGAGAGACAGCTTCTGACATAACCATTGTGAAGTCTGCAGTTGTTAAAGAGGAGCAGTCCTTGCTTTGGAAGTCCACTCCAGTCAGACCTTTAGGAGGGACCCCATTCCAAATGCCTTTGGCCAGGGTTCACCTTGACTGGGAGGGTGGAAAAGAAGCAAGCAAGTAGGTGTGTTTGAGGATATCTCTGCAGATGTCCTGATAGGGAATGATTTTGATAATGCAGTACCTTGCCTGCATGCAGTTACATGCATTCAGGCTTGGAGACAGGCATGTGGGTCTGGTAGGCTGGCTGAGACCCAAACAAACAGCACTCCTGAAGCCATGGCTAGTTAGCTGGCTATTTCATGGAGGAAGCTACCATGTAGCAGTGAGCCTGAAGGTGAGCCACAGCTACTGGTAGGTACAGATATTCCCTTGGACAGAATGACTGAAATGGCAGTGGTGAGTGGTAGTACCCAGGCTGACAGTGAGGCAATGCTTTCAGAGGGTATCAGACTTCCTCTGGAAGTGGAGCTGAGAAAAGTCACAAAGGTAGTGTTGAGACAGGCTCAGCTCTTGGACCCTACAGTAAAAGGCTTGAGGAGGTAGCTAGAGAGGCACCTGATTCTAAAGGAAAAGGGCCGTCTGTATACTGGAACAAAGGGATACTGTATAGCGAGTGGACACATGAGGGAGGGCTAGATGGTGAGTTAATACAGCAGTTGGCAGTGCCTAAAGCATACTATCTGGCACATCTAGCCATAACCCATGACATTCCTTTTGCAGGTCATATGGGCATAAAGCATGCCAAGAAATGCTTTATGCAAAACTTTTATTGGCCTGGGATTGCAAGGGATGTAACAGGGTACTGCAGGACCTGTGAGCAATGCCAAAAAGTAGGCAAGGCAGGAGACAGGGTCAAAGCTCTTTTGATGCCTTTACCTGTGATTGAGGATCCATTTCAAAGGATTGTTCAGGATATTGTGGGGCTTCTGAGTACCCCAAGTTCCACAGGGAAGAATTATATCTTGTTTGTAGTAGATTATGCTACTAGATACCCTGGAGGTGTGGTTCTGCCCTCTATCGAGCCAGAGAAGGTGGCAAATGCATTGTTAGAGATTTTCAGCAGGGTAGGTTTCCTGAGAAAAATACTGACTGACAGAGGTGCCATTTTCATGTCAGACCTGCTGGCTTGTCAGTGCAAGTGCTGTGGGTGAAGCCCTTAAAGACCACTTCCTACCATCCACAAACTAATGGTCTTATGGAGAAGTTAAATTCCACACTAAAGACCATGCTACAGGAATTTGCAGACCAGTGTTAGAGAGAGTGGGACAAATATTTGCTGTTTGCATACAGAGATGTACCCCAGGAATCCACAGGTTTTTCACCCTTTGAGTTCCTTTATGAGCATAGGGTGAGGGGGGCCTTTAGATTTGATTCATGATTAGTGGGAGGGTGAGTGTGAATCTCAGAAGGAGTCTATTGTGGCATATGTCATGAACCTCAGGAGAATGCTTCAGGAGCTCAGCAGCTTGGCCCAGGAGAACCTGGCATGAGCTCAATAGCAGAAAAAGGTCTGATATGACAGGAATGCTTGAGCCCAAGAGTATGCTGTGGGACAGCAGGTTATGGCTCACATTCCTGTCAGAGAAAATAAATTGCAGTCAGCTTGGGTAGGACCCTTCAAAGGGGTAGGGAAGGTCAGTAATATTAACTACATGGTAGAACTGCTAGACAGGAGATAGGGGCACAAACTGTACCATGTTAACATGATGAAATGGTACCATGATAGGGAGGCCCTGGTGCTGGTATACTCTGAGGGAGGAGATACAGGAAATGCTGGAACTGGGGGTAAACCAGGAGTCCAACAGTCCCTGGGCCTCCCCAGCAGTGCTGGTACCAAAGAAAGATGTCAGCACCAGGATCTGTGTGGATTACTGGAAAATAAATAGTCACAAAGAGTCAGAAGCTTACCTCATGCCTAGAACAGATGAAGCCTTGGAGCAGCTGGGTGGGGCTAAGTATCTAACCACTATTGACCTGACCATGGGCTACTGGCAGGTCCCCTTAACTCCCACTGCTAGAGATAGGTCAGCCTTCGTGATTTCTTTCGGATTATACAAGTTCACAAAGATGCACTTTGGGATGAAAAATGCCCAAGCAACCTTCTAGAGGCTGGTAGATCATATCCTAGCAATAGCAGGGGATTATGCCTTTGCTTACCTGGATGATATTGCCATTTACAGTCATTTCTAGCATGAGAACCTTCAGCAAGTAAGGGAGGTCCTGGTCTGACTGCAAAGGGCAGGGTAGACCATTAAGCCTAGTAAATGTCAGGCGAGTATGGCAGAGGTGTTCTACCTGGGACATAAAGAGGGGAGTGGTAAGATCAGGCGATAACCTCACAAAGTGGAAGCCATTCAGGTGTGGCCTGCCCCTGTTACCAAAAAGCAGGTGAGGGCATTCTTGGAGACATCGGGGTACTATAGAAAAATCTTTCCTAATTATAGTACAATAGCTGCTCCCTTCACAGACCGGACAAGGAAAAACAGGCCAGATAAGGTAGTGTGGACATCAGCCTGTGAGCAGACTTTACAAAGGCTTAAAGGGGCTTTGCGAGGACACCCTGTATTAGCCAGTCCAGATCACAGCAAAGGATTTGTTGTGCAGGTGGATGCTTCGAACCATGGGAGAGCTGAACTTAGCCAGGTTTCCTTAGAGGGAGAAGAGCACCCAGTGGTATATCTTAGCTGTAGACTCCAACCTAGGGAGGAGGATTATGCAGCTGTAGAAAACAACAGGTTTAGCCATAGTATGGGCACTGCAGAAACGTCAACCCTATCTGTATTGAATGAAATTCACTGTAGTTACAGACCAGAATCCTTTAAAATGGCTACATCATGCCAGCCAGTAAAAATGCCAAGTTTTTAAGGTGCAGCCTAGGGTTGAGGCATATGATATGACAGTGCAGCACTGTAGCAGGGTTAACAAAGTCAATGTAGATGGCCTCTTAAGACAGGGTATGGGTTAATGTATTCCTAGATAGGCCCATTTTGCTCAAGCAACATTTCTCAAGGGTAACTTGAAAAAAACAGCTTGAGTCTTCAAAAGGGGGGGGGGTAGATGTGACATTGTGAGATATTGCCAGCTATGCCAGGAGAAGTAGGGCAGTAGATGTATAACATACACCAGCACAGCTAGCTGGAATTTTGTAAAGAATTATATGTCACTTGTATATCAAACTTATTTGTACAGATGTTTGCATGGAAAAATTCATTTGTAAAGCTACCTTATTAAAAAATGTACCAAGAGTGTGCCCTGATGGATAGAAAAAGAAATATATATACATTATTGTAACCAAATAAATGTATGTGTTTTAACAGAGGATACTGGCAGAGAAGTGGTTAAGCTCAGCTCCAGCTAACTTTGAAAAATAGTAAGAAATTAAATTACTTAATTTAGGCCAGAAAGATTGTACCTTAAAGTTCTGATTGGAGCCAGAGACAAAATGTGTGAGAAAACAGGTTCTAGGAAGTCTTCTGTTTTGTCTTTATTAGTGAATTAATTGCTTCTCTGGAAAGGGTAGAGGTTTAAAATGGTTTTATGACTTCCAGAAGTTGCATCAGATCTTAGCAAGCTCTGTGTGTGTGTATTATTGATATATGTGCTAAGCCCTGGCAGTTCCTACCAATGAGTTGTTGCATGTATCAAAGGATCATAGGAGATTACTACGCTAATTGCTCTGGGGCACTTACAAGCCTAGCCAAGAGTTTATCCCAAAAATTAAACCTCAATCAGCACCTGTTGCCCCTGTCAGTGACGGACATAGGTGGAACCCCTGGGTCCACGGGAACCAGAAGTCAGATGACAAAATGTATGTGATGTCCTTCTGTAATCCATCACTAAGAAATGTTTAATACTCGGTGAGACAGAAGTCTCAGGGCAGTCTGTTTTTGTAACCTGACAATGAAGGACCCTTACCTACTTCATCTTCCCTTGCTCTAGTAAGTAACCAGGGAATAATAATTTTCTAGATCAGTCAGGAAAATATAGTGTGATTAGTTAAGTCTGCTTTTCTGTAACTGTGGAACTTGTCTGTGTTATTTTTAATAGTTCCTGTGATTAAAACTTTGGTGTTTATTGTAAATACATATTTAGTATTTTCATGT